>NW_028122934.1:0-176629 GCF_965194805.1 Balaenoptera borealis
GTTGTAGAGAACTCTGTAACCTCTAGGTGCTGGTGAGATGTAAAGTGGTTAACAGCCAATAATGAGTACAGAAAGGAACTGCGTTTAAAAGTAAAAACTGAGGTACCATTCACGCCAGCAGGCACACCACTGGGCCTCTCACCTGAGAAGACCAGAATCGAAAAGACACAGGCTGCAAAAGCTGCACTGCAGCCTTATTCAAAATAGCCAAGATGGGAAGCAACCAAAATGTCCATCAACAGGTGAATGGACAAAGAAGAAGGAGTCCATGTACACAATGGAATATTAGCCATGGAAAACAGTGAAACACTGCTCTTTGAGGCACCACACATGAGCCTGGAGATAATCACAAAACATGAGGTAAGTCGGAAAGCAAAAGACCTATATCCTATGATATCCCTTATAGGCGTTATCTAATAACAGACACAAATGAACATATTTCCACAGAGAAAGACACTCACAGACTTAGAAAACCAACTATGCTCATCTAAAAGGAAAGGTAGGGGGAATGGAGAAATGAGATTAGTGTTACTATACATATCCAAACACATATTATATACATATTTCAAAAAGGCCGACCATATAGCAAGGGAGGTCTACAGAACACTCTGTTATATTTTACATGGGAAGAGGATCTGTAGAGTAGACATATATAATGTACAAATGAACCAGATTGTGTACCCCTAGGACAAACAATATTCTAGTCTTTACCCCGATTAAAAAAATTAACAAAAACAAGAAGTAATGAGACCTAAACTTATGGGGGTTTCTCCTGGCACATTCCATTCTAATTTACAACCTAGGAACACGACTTCCAGAAAGGCTCTGCTGCCCTAGTACCCAGATTTGGGAATGGAGAAATGCTGCCTCCTTGTGGCCATTTCCCACAACAGCAGCTTTAAACCCACTGCTAAAGGTCACTAAATATTCACCAACTTGCAATTCTCTAAATGACACCTGCCCTCCAAATAAATCCTGGGATCAAAAATGGAGTAAAAATTTCAAAAGAGGGCAACCTTCCAAGAAGACAATTTCAAGAGGTATATTGTACTCACAGTTTTATCTTTTAAGAGAAAAGAAAAAGGTGTGGGAAAATGATGTATTTTAGGAATTTTCAAAGACATGCAAACCCAAATTACAAAAACCTATCAGCTCACAGCAGTCAGAATGGCCATCAGCAAAAAATGTTTCCAAAAATAAATGCTGAAGGGATTGTGGAGGAATGCGTACACTCAGCTCTAAGGGGGACGTGGTAAGAGCCACTAACGAAAACACAATGGAAGTGCCTTGAAAAGGTAAACATTGAGCTACCCGTCAATCAGTCATACCCACTGCTGGGCCTATCTCTTGAGAAAATGAGAATCAAAACGTCACAGGCTGGCAATCCTGCACTCCAGCCATATTTACCATAGCCAACATTTGGAAGCAATGAAAATGTCCATCAACAGAGGAATGCACCAAGAAGAACTGTTCCATGTACACAGTGGAATATTACTCCAATAATAAATATAAGTTAAATTTAAAAGACAGACATAAGTAAGGAGACATCAGCATTTGTGGGTTTATTCAGGCACATTCCACTCTAATTTATAACCGAGGAACACCACTGGCCGGAAGGTCTGTTTCCCTAGTACCAGCGTGGGGAACGTAGAAAGACTGCCGCCCTCTGGCCGTTATCTGTAAACGCAGGCTTAAGCCTGTGCTAATGGTCACCACAAAATGTCTTGAGGGAGGTAATGGCCAAAAAATTTTAACACATACTTTAAGAAAACACTTTGAAGAACTAAGCTGTACTCACAGCCTGAAAAATGAAAAGGTCCTGCCTTAAAGCTCAGTTTTAACGGATCATGAGACACATGCAAATTCAACCACAAAGACGTAGCAGCTCACACCAGTCAGAATTACCATCAGTAAAAAACTACAAAGAATAAATGCTGAAGGTGCTGTGGAGAAATGCAAACCCTCAACTTCAAGTGGGATGTAACCTGGAAAGAGCCACTAAAGTGAACAGAGTGGAGGTGTCTTTAAGAGGTAAACATTGAGCTACCGTATGATCCAGAGGCTTATTCCTGGACCTATAACCTAAGAAGACAGAATTGGAAAGAAAGAGGCAGGCAAATCTGCATTGCACAGTATTACAATAGCCAAGATATGGAAGTCACCAAAAAGTCCACCGACAGATGGGTGGACAAAGAAGAACTGCTACATGTACAGATGGATTATGAGCTAGCGATAAAATGAAACAATGCCATTTGCAGCACCATAGATGAGTCTAGAAGTAATCACGCAACTTTTAGTAAGTGACAAAGCGAAAGACACATATCCTACCATATCAGTTACAGGTGTTACCTACGAATTGATTCCAACGAAGATATATCCACGGAGAAAGGCAATCACAGATTCAGTACAAAAACGTATGGTTCACCAAATGGAAAGGTGTGAGGGTTGGACACGTTACTATATTGGGGTTAACAGACATATAAAAACACATGTGAAATATATAATCACCAAAGACGTACGCAATTCCAAGAGAAGACTACTCAACACTGTGTCATAACCTACATGGGAAATGGATCCGAAGAAGAATAGATATATGTATATGTATGAAAGAACCACATCTTGCACACCTAGAACAAACAAAACATTGTAATCAAATTTGCTGTGATTAAAAACTAAAAATTAAATTAAAAATACGAACACGAAGTAATGAGACATAACTTTAAAAGGCTTTTTCCTGGCACATTCCATTGTAATTTATAACCTAGAACACGACTTCCACTAAGGCTCTGTTGCCCTAGTGACCAGATTTGGTAAAGGAGAAATGCTGCCGCCTTGTGGCCGTTTCCCGCAAGAGCGGCTTTTAACCCACAGCTAATGGTCACTTAACATTCACAAGGACTCAGGGCTGTAAAGACACCTGCCCTCAACATTGAGCTGAGGTAGGGAATGGATTAAAAAATTCAAAACAGGCAAATGTTTCAAGGAGATAGTAGGAAGAGGTAAATTTTACTCACCGTCTTTTTAAAAAAAGGAAAATGGATAAAAGCTCAACCTCAGGAAGTATTAGACTCATGCAATCTAATCTACAAAAAGGTTTCAACTCACACCAGTCGACTGACCATCAGCAGAAGGTCTACAAGCAATAAATGCTGAAGGGGTTGTAGAGAACTGTGTACCCTCTAGCTGCTGGTGAGATGTAAAGTGGTTAACAGCCAATGATGAGAACAGAAAGGAGCTGCGTTTGAAAGTAAAAATTGAGGTACCATTCAATCCAGCAGGTGCACCACTGGGCCTCTCACCTGAGAAGACCAGAATCGAGAAGACCCGGGCTGCAAAAGCTGCACTGCAGCCTTATTGACAATAGACAAGACAGTGAAACAACCAAAATGTCCATCCACAGGTGAATGGATAAAGAAGAGGCGGTCCATGTACACAATGGAATATTAGCCGTGGAAAACAGTGAAACACTGCTCTTTGAGGCACCACACATGAGCCTGGAGATAATCACAAAACATGAGGTAAGTCGGAAAGCAAGAGACCTATATTCTATGATATCACTTATAGGCGTTATCTAATAACTGACACAAATCAACATATTTCCACAGAGAAAGGCACTCACAGACTTAGAAAAAAAAACTATGCTTATCTAAAAGGAAAGGTGGGGGGATTGGATAAATGAAGATTAGCGTTACCATATGTATACAAATACATATTATATACATATATCCAAAAGACCCGCCATATAGCAAGGGAGGTCTACGGAACACGCTGTAATAATTTACATGGGAAGAGGATCTCGACATATATAAATATATAAAATGTGTAGTTGAACCAGAGTGTGTACACCTTGGACAAACAACATTCTAAACATTACCCCAATTTAAAAAATTAAAACAACGAACTAGAAGTAATGAGACATAAACTTATGGGGGGTTTTCCTGACACATTCCATTCAAATTTACAAGCTAGGAAAACCACTTCCAGAACGGCTCTGCTGCCCTAGTAACCAGATTTGGTAATGGAGAAATGCTCCTGCCTTGTGGCCGATTCGTACACCGGCAGCTTAAACCCAGTGCTAATGGCTACTGAATATTGACACACATTGCAGGCCTGTAAATGACACCTGCCTTCAAAAAAATACCCTGGGGACGAAAATCCACCAGAATATTAAAAAGAGGGCCATCTTCCAACAAGATAATTTCAAGAGGTATATTGTACTCACACTTTGTTTTTATATCAGAATAGAAAAACGCCTGGAAAAATGATAAATTTTAGGAATTTTTAAGGACATGCAAGCCCAATTTACCAAAACCTATCAGCTCACACCAGGCAGAATGTCCATCAGCAAAAATGCTGCAAACAATAAATGCTGAAGGGATTGTGGAGCAATGTGTACCCACAGCTCTAAGGGGGACGTGGGAAGAGCCACTAATGAAAACACAATGGAGGTGCTTTGAAAAGGTAAACATTGAGCTACCAGTGAACCAAGCATACCATCTGCTGGGCCTATCACCTGAGACAATGAGAATCAAAAAGTCACAGGCTGGCAAACCTGTACGCCAGCAATATTTACCATAGTCAACACTTGGAAGCAACAGAAATGCCCATCAACAGAGGAATGCACCAAGAAGAAGTGGTCCTTGTATACAATGGAGTATTACTCCAGTAAAATATATCAATTAAATTTAAAAAACAAACAAATGTAAGGAGACATCAGCATTTGTGGGTTTATCCGAGCACATTCCACTCTAATTTATAACCGAAGAACACCACTGGCGGGTAGGTCTGTTTCCCAAGTACCAGCGTGGGGAACGTAGAAAGGCTGCCACCCTCTGGCCGTTACCTGCAAAAGCAGCTTTACAGCCTGGGCTAATGGTCACTTCATATGAACAAGTACTGCAGGGCTGTAAATGAAACCTGCCCTCAAAATGTCTTGAGGAAGGTAATGGTTAAAATATTTCAAAATGGGACACATACTTTCAGAAAACACTTTGAAGTACTAAGCCGTAATCACAGCTGGATAAATAAAAAGGACACGCCTTAAAGCTCAATTTCAACGGATTATGAGACACATGCAAATTCAACCACAAAGAGGTATCAGCTCACACCAGTCAGAATAACCATCAGCAAAAAACTACAAAGAATAAATGCTGAAGGTGCTGTGGAGAAATGCATACCCTCAACTTTAAGTGGGACGTAACCTGGAAAGAGCCACTAAAGAGAACAGAATGGAGGTGCCTTTAAAAGGTTAAAGCTGAGCTACCATATGATCCAGTAGACCTATACCTGGACCTATAACCTAAGAAGACAGAATTGGAAAGACACAGGCAGGCAAATCTGCATTGCATAGTATTACAATAGACAAGATACGGAAGTAACCCAAAAGTCCACCGACAGATGGGTGGACAAAGAAGAACTGCTACATGTACACATGGAATATGAGCTAGCGAAAAAATGAAACAATGCCATCTGCAGCACCATAGATGAGTCTAGAAGTAATCACGCAACTTGGAGTAAGTGAGAAAGCGAAAGACACATATCCTATCATATCACATATAGGTGTTACCTAAAAATTGACACAGACGAAGATATTTCCACAGAGAAAGGCAATCACAGATTCAGTACAAAAACTTATGGTTCACCAAATGGAAAGGTGTGAGGATTGGATACATCACCATATTGAGGTGAACAGAGATATACAAACACACGTGAAACATATAATCACCAAAGACCTACAGAATACCAAGAGAAGACGACTCAACATTGTGTCCTAACCTACATGGGAAAAGATTCCAAAGAAGAATAGATATATGTATATGTGTGAAGGAACCACATCTTGCACACCTAGAACAAACAAACCATTGTAATCGAATTTGCTGTGATAAAGAATAAAAATTGTGTTAAAAATACGAACAAGAAGTAATGACACATATACTTAAAGGGCTTTTTCCTGGCACATTCCATTGTAATTTACAACCTAGAACACGATTTCCATTAAGGCTCTGTTGCCCTAGTGACCAGATTTGGTAAAGGAGAAATGCTGCCGCCTTGTGGCCGTTTCCCGCAAGAGCAGCTTTAAACCCACAGCTAATGGTCACTTGACATTCACAAGGACTCAGGGCTGTAAAGGACACCTGCCGTCAAAAATTGTGCTCCGGTAGGGAATGGACACAAAAATTCAAATCAGGCAAACGTTTCAAGAAGATACTCTGAAGAGGTAAGTATTCCTCACTCTCTTTAAACAAAAAAACAGGAAAATGGATAAAAGCTCAACCTCAGGAATTATTAGACTCATGCAATCTAATCAACCAAAAGGTTTCAACTCACACCTGTCGACTGACCGTCAGCAAAAAGTCTACAAACAATAAATGCTGATGGGGTTGTAGAGAACTCTGTAACCTCTAGGTGCTGGTGAGATGTAAAGTGGTTAACAGCCAATAATGAGTACAGAAAGGAACTGCGTTTAAAAGTAAAAACTGAGGTACCATTCACGCCAGCAGGCACACCACTGGGCCTCTCACCTGAGAAGACCAGAATCGAAAAGACACAGGCTGCAAAAGCTGCACTGCAGCCTTATTCAAAATAGCCAAGATGGGAAGCAACCAAAATGTCCATCAACAGGTGAATGGACAAAGAAGAAGGAGTCCATGTACACAATGGAATATTAGCCATGGAAAACAATGAAACACTGCTCTTTGAGGCACCAGAGATGAGCCTGGAGATAATCACAAAACATGAGGTAAGTCGGAAAGCAAAAGACCTATATCCTATGATATCCCTTATAGGCGTTATCTAATAACAGACACAAATGAACGTATTTCCACAGAGAAAGACACTCACAGACTTAGAAAACCAACTATGCTCATCTAAAAGGAAAGGTAGGGGGAATGGAGAAATGAGATTAGTGTTACTATACATATCCAAACACATATTATATACATATTTCAAAAAGGCCGACCATATAGCAAGGGAGGTCTACAGAACACTCTGTTATATTTTACATGGGAAGAGGATCTGTAGAGTAGACATATATAATGTACAAATGAACCAGATTGTGTACCCCTAGGACAAACAATATTCTAGTCTTTACCCCGATTAAAAAAATTAACAAAAACAAGAAGTAATGAGACCTAAACTTATGGGGGTTTCTCCTGGCACATTCCATTCTAATTTACAACCTAGGAACACGACTTCCAGAAAGGCTCTGCTGCCCTAGTACCCAGATTTGGGAATGGAGAAATGCTGCCTCCTTGTGGCCATTTCCCACAACAGCAGCTTTAAACCCACTGCTAAAGGTCACTAAATATTCACCAACTTGCAATTCTCTAAATGACACTTGCCCTCCAAATAAATCCTGGGATCAAAAATGGAGTAAAAATTTCAAAAGAGGGCAACCTTCCAAGAAGACAATTTCAAGAGGTATATTGTACTCACAGTTTTATCTTTTAAGAGAAAAGAAAAAGGTGTGGGAAAATGATGTATTTTAGGAATTTTCAAAGACATGCAAACCCAAATTACAAAAACCTATCAGCTCACAGCAGTCAGAATGGCCATCAGCAAAAAATGTTTCCAAAAATAAATGCTGAAGGGATTGTGGAGGAATGCGTACACTCAGCTCTAAGGGGGACGTGGTAAGAGCCACTAACGAAAACACAATGGAAGTGCCTTGAAAAGGTAAACATTGAGCTACCCGTCAATCAGTCATACCCACTGCTGGGCCTATCTCTTGAGAAAATGAGAATCAAAACGTCACAGGCTGGCAATCCTGCACTCCAGCCATATTTACCATAGCCAACATTTGGAAGCAATGAAAATGTCCATCAACAGAGGAATGCACCAAGAAGAACTGTTCCATGTACACAGTGGAATATTACTCCAATACTAAATATAAGTTAAATTTAAAAGACAGACATAAGTAAGGAGACATCAGCATTTGTGGGTTTATTCAGGCACATTCCACTCTAATTTATAACCGAGGAACACCACTGGCCGGAAGGTCTGTTTCCCTAGTACCAGCGTGGGGAACGTAGAAAGACTGCCGCCCTCTGGCCGTTATCTGTAAACGCAGGCTTAAGCCTGTGCTAATGGTCACCGCAAAATGTCTTGAGGGAGGTAATGGCCAAAAAATTTTAACACATACTTTAAGAAAACACTTTGAAGAACTAAGCTGTACTCACAGCCTGAAAAATGAAAAGGTCCTGCCTTAAAGCTCAGTTTTAACGGATCATGAGACACATGCAAATTCAACCACAAAGACGTAGCAGCTCACACCAGTCAGAATTACCATCAGTAAAAAACTACAAAGAATAAATGCTGAAGGTGCTGTGGAGAAATGCAAACCCTCAACTTTAAGTGGGATGTAACCTGGAAAGAGCCACTAAAGAGAACAGAGTGGAGGTGTCTTTAAGAGGTAAACATTGAGCTACCGTATGATCCAGAGGCTTATTCCTGGACCTATAACCTAAGAAGACAGAATTGGAAAGAAAGAGGCAGGCAAATCTGCATTGCACAGTATTACAATAGCCAAGATATGGAAGTCACCAAAAAGTCCACCGACAGATGGGTGGACAAAGAAGAACTGCTACATGTACAGATGGATTATGAGCTAGCGATAAAATGAAACAATGCCATTTGCAGCACCATAGATGAGTCTAGAAGTAATCACGCAACTTTTAGTAAGTGACAAAGCGAAAGACACATATCCTACCATATCAGTTACAGGTGTTACCTACGAATTGATTCCAACGAAGATATATGCACGGAGAAAGGCAATCACAGATTCAGTACAAAAACGTATGGTTCACCAAATGGAAAGGTGTGAGGGTTGGACACGTTACTATATTGGGGTTAACAGACATATAAAAACACATGTGAAATATATAATCACCAAAGACGTACGCAATTCCAAGAGAAGACTACTCAACACTGTGTCATAACCTACATGGGAAATGGATCCGAAGAAGAATAGATATATGTATATGTATGAAAGAACCACATCTTGCACACCTAGAACAAACAAAACATTGTAATCAAATTTGCTGTGATTAAAAACTAAAAATTAAATTAAAAATACGAACACGAAGTAATGAGACATAACTTTAAAAGGCTTTTTCCTGGCACATTCCATTGTAATTTATAACCTAGAACACGACTTCCACTAAGGCTCTGTTGCCCTAGTGACCAGATTTGGTAAAGGACAAATGCTGCCGCCTTGTGGCCGTTTCCCGCAAGAGCGGCTTTTAACCCACAGCTAATGGTCACTTAACATTCACAAGGACTCAGGGCTGTAAAGACACCTGCCCTCAACATTGAGCTGAGGTAGGGAATGGATTAAAAAATTCAAAACAGGCAAATGTTTCAAGGAGATAGTAGGAAGAGGTAAATTTTACTCACCGTCTTTTTAAAAAAAGGAAAATGGATAAAAGCTCAACCTCAGGAAGTATTAGACTCATGCAATCTAATCTACAAAAAGGTTTCATCTCACACCAGTCGACTGACCATCAGCAGAAGGTCTACAAACAATAAATGCTGAAGGGGTTGTAGAGAACTGTGTACCCTCTAGCTGCTGGTGAGATGTAAAGTGGTTAACAGCCAATGATGAGAACAGAAAGGAGCTGCGTTTGAAAGTAAAAATTGAGGTACCATTCAATCCAGCAGGTGCACCACTGGGCCTCTCACCTGAGAAGACCAGAATCGAGAAGACCCGGGCTGCAAAAGCTGCACTGCAGCCTTATTGACAATAGACAAGACAGTGAAACAACCAAAATGTCCATCCACAGGTGAATGGATAAAGAAGAGGCGGTCCATGTACACAATGGAATATTAGCCGTGGAAAACAGTGAAACACTGCTCTTTGAGGCACCACACATGAGCCTGGAGATAATCACAAAACATGAGGTAAGTCGGAAAGCAAGAGACCTATATTCTATGATATCACTTATAGGCGTTATCTAATAACTGACACAAATCAACATATTTCCACAGAGAAAGGCACTCACAGACTTAGAAAAAAAAACTATGCTTATCTAAAAGGAAAGGTGGGGGGATTGGATAAATGAAGATTAGCGTTACCATATGTATACAAATACATATTATATACATATATCCAAAAGACCCGCCATAGAGCAAGGGAGGTCTACGGAACACGCTGTAATAATTTACATGGGAAGAGGATCTCGACATATATAGATATATAAAATGTGTAGCTGAACCAGAGTGTGTACACCTTGGACAAACAACATTCTAAACATTACCCCAATTTAAAAAATTAAAACAACGAACTAGAAGTAATGAGACATAAACTTATGGGGGGTTTTCCTGGCACATTCCATTCAAATTTACAAGCTAGGAAAACCACTTCCAGAACGGCTCTGCTGCCCTAGTAACCAGATTTGGTAATGGAGAAATGCTCCTGCCTTGTGGCCGATTCGTACACCGGCAGCTTAAACCCAGTGCTAATGGCTACTGAATATTGACACACATTGCAGGCCTGTAAATGACACCTGCCTTCAAAAAAATACCCTGGGGACGAAAATCCACCAGAATATTAAAAAGAGGGCCATCTTCCAACAAGATAATTTCAAGAGGTATATTGTACTCACACTTTGTTTTTATATCAGAATAGAAAAACGCCTGGAAAAATGATAAATTTTAGGAATTTTTAAGGACATGCAAGCCCAATTTACCAAAACCTATCAGCTCACACCAGGCAGAATGTCCATCAGCAAAAATGCTGCAAACAATAAATGCTGAAGGGATTGTGGAGCAATGTGTACCCACAGCTCTAAGGGGGACGTGGGAAGAGCCACTAATGAAAACACAATGGAGGTGCTTTGAAAAGGTAAACATTGAGCTACCAGTGAACCAAGCATACCATCTGCTGGGCCTATCACCTGAGACAATGAGAATCAAAAAGTCACAGGCTGGCAAACCTGTACGCCAGCAATATTTACCATAGTCAACACTTGGAAGCAACAGAAATGCCCATCAACAGAGGAATGCACCAAGAAGAAGTGGTCCTTGTATACAATGGAGTATTACTCCAGTAAAATATATCAATTAAATTTAAAAAACAAACAAATGTAAGGAGACATCAGCATTTGTGGGTTTATCCGAGCACATTCCACTCTAATTTATAACCGAAGAACACCACTGGCGGGTAGGTCTGTTTCCCAAGTACCAGCATGGGGAACGTAGAAAGGCTGCCACCCTCTGGCCGTTACCTGCAAAAGCAGCTTTACAGCCTGGGCTAATGGTCACTTCATATGAACAAGTACTGCAGGGCTGTAAATGAAACCTGCCCTCAAAATGTCTTGAGGAAGGTAATGGTTAAAATATTTCAAAATGGGACACATACTTTCAGAAAACACTTTGAAGTACTAAGCCGTAATCACAGCTGGATAAATAAAAAGGACACGCCTTAAAGCTCAATTTCAACGGATTATGAGACACATGCAAATTCAACCACAAAGAGGTATCAGCTCACACCAGTCAGAATAACCATCAGCAAAAAACTACAAAGAATAAATGCTGAAGGTGCTGTGGAGAAATGCATACCCTCAACTTTAAGTGGGACGTAACCTGGAAAGAGCCACTAAAGAGAACAGAATGGAGGTGCCTTTAAAAGGTTAAAGCTGAGCTACCATATGATCCAGTAGACCTATACCTGGACCTATAACCTAAGAAGACAGAATTGGAAAGACGCAGGCAGGCAAATCTGCATTGCATAGTATTACAATAGACAAGATACGGAAGTAACCCAAAAGTCCACCGACAGATGGGTGGACAAAGAAGAACTGCTACATGTACACATGGAATATGAGCTAGCGAAAAAATGAAACAATGCCATCTGCAGCACCATAGATGAGTCTAGAAGTAATCACGCAACTTGGAGTAAGTGAGAAAGCGAAAGACACATATCCTATCATATCACATATAGGTGTTACCTAAAAATTGACACAGACGAAGATATTTCCACAGAGAAAGGCAATCACAGATTCAGTACAAAAACTTATGGTTCACCAAATGGAAAGGTGTGAGGATTGGATACATCACCATATTGAGGTGAACAGAGATATACAAACACACGTGAAACGTATAATCACCAAAGACCTACAGAATACCAAGAGAAGACGACTCAACATTGTGTCCTAACCTACATGGGAAAAGATTCCAAAGAAGAATAGATATATGTATATGTGTGAAGGAACCACATCTTGCACACCTAGAACAAACAAACCATTGTAATCGAATTTGCTGTGATAAAGAATAAAAATTGTGTTAAAAATACGAACAAGAAGTAATGACACATATACTTAAAGGGCTTTTTCCTGGCACATTCCATTGTAATTTACAACCTAGAACACGATTTCCATTAAGGCTCTGTTGCCCTAGTGACCAGATTTGGTAAAGGAGAAATGCTGCCGCCTTGTGGCCGTTTCCCGCAAGAGCAGCTTTAAACCCACAGCTAATGGTCACTTGACATTCACAAGGACTCAGGGCTGTAAAGGACACCTGCCGTCAAAAATTGTGCTCCGGTAGGGAATGGACACAAAAATTCAAATCAGGCAAACGTTTCAAGAAGATACTCTGAAGAGGTAAGTATTCCTCACTCTCTTTAAACAAAAAAACAGGAAAATGGATAAAAGCTCAACCTCAGGAATTATTAGACTCATGCAATCTAATCAACCAAAAGGTTTCAACTCACACCTGTCGACTGACTGTCAGCAAAAAGTCTACAAACAATAAATGCTGATGGGGTTGTAGAGAACTCTGTAACCTCTAGGTGCTGGTGAGATGTAAAGTGGTTAACAGCCAATAATGAGTACAGAAAGGAACTGCGTTTAAAAGTAAAAACTGAGGTACCATTCACGCCAGCAGGCACACCACTGGGCCTCTCACCTGAGAAGACCAGAATCGAAAAGACACAGGCTGCAAAAGCTGCACTGCAGCCTTATTCAAAATAGCCAAGATGGGAAGCAACCAAAATGTCCATCAACAGGTGAATGGACAAAGAAGAAGGAGTCCATGTACACAGTGGAATATTAGCCATGGAAAACAGTGAAACACTGCTCTTTGAGGCACCACACATGAGCCTGGAGATAATCACAAAACATGAGGTAAGTCGGAAAGCAAAAGACCTATATCCTATGATATCCCTTATAGGCGTTATCTAATAACAGACACAAATGAACATATTTCCACAGAGAAAGACACTCACAGACTTAGAAAACCAACTATGCTCATCTAAAAGGAAAGGTAGGGGGAATGGAGAAATGAGATTAGTGTTACTATACATATCCAAACACATATTATATACATATTTCAAAAAGGCCGACCATATAGCAAGGGAGGTCTACAGAACACTCTGTTATATTTTACATGGGAAGAGGATCTGTAGAGTAGACATATATAATGTACAAATGAACCAGATTGTGTACCCCTAGGACAAACAATATTCTAGTCTTTACCCCGATTAAAAAAATTAACAAAAACAAGAAGTAATGAGACCTAAACTTATGGGGGTTTCTCCTGGCACATTCCATTCTAATTTACAACCTAGGAACACGACTTCCAGAAAGGCTCTGCTGCCCTAGTACCCAGATTTGGGAATGGAGAAATGCTGCCTCCTTGTGGCCATTTCCCACAACAGCAGCTTTAAACCCACTGCTAAAGGTCACTAAATATTCACCAACTTGCAATTCTCTAAATGACACCTGCCCTCCAAATAAATCCTGGGATCAAAAATGCAGTAAAAATTTCAAAAGAGGGCAACCTTCCAAGAAGACAATTTCAAGAGGTATATTGTACTCACAGTTTTATCTTTTAAGAGAAAAGAAAAAGGTGTGGGAAAATGATGTATTTTAGGAATTTTCAAAGACATGCAAACCCAAATTACAAAAACCTATCAGCTCACAGCAGTCAGAATGGCCATCAGCAAAAAATGTTTCCAAAAATAAATGCTGAAGGGATTGTGGAGGAATGCGTACACTCAGCTCTAAGGGGGACGTGGTAAGAGCCACTAACGAAAACACAATGGAAGTGCCTTGAAAAGGTAAACATTGAGCTACCCGTCAATCAGTCATACCCACTGCTGGGCCTATCTCTTGAGAAAATGAGAATCAAAACGTCACAGGCTGGCAATCCTGCACTCCAGCCATATTTACCATAGCCAACATTTGGAAGCAATGAAAATGTCCATCAACAGAGGAATGCACCAAGAAGAACTGTTCCATGTACACAGTGGAATATTACTCCAATAATAAATATAAGTTAAATTTAAAAGACAGACATAAGTAAGGAGACATCAGCATTTGTGGGTTTATTCAGGCACATTCCACTCTAATTTATAACCGAGGAACACCACTGGCCGGAAGGTCTGTTTCCCTAGTACCAGCGTGGGGAACGTAGAAAGACTGCCGCCCTCTGGCCGTTATCTGTAAACGCAGGCTTAAGCCTGTGCTAATGGTCACCGCAAAATGTCTTGAGGGAGGTAATGGCCAAAAAATTTTAACACATACTTTAAGAAAACACTTTGAAGAACTAAGCTGTACTCACAGCCTGAAAAATGAAAAGGTCCTGCCTTAAAGCTCAGTTTTAACGGATCATGAGACACATGCAAATTCAACCACAAAGACGTAGCAGCTCACACCAGTCAGAATTACCATCAGTAAAAAACTACAAAGAATAAATGCTGAAGGTGCTGTGGAGAAATGCAAACCCTCAACTTTAAGTGGGATGTAACCTGGAAAGAGCCACTAAAGAGAACAGAGTGGAGGTGTCTTTAAGAGGTAAACATTGAGCTACCGTATGATCCAGAGGCTTATTCCTGGACCTATAACCTAAGAAGACAGAATTGGAAAGAAAGAGGCAGGCAAATCTGCATTGCACAGTATTACAATAGCCAAGATATGGAAGTCACCAAAAAGTCCACCGACAGATGGGTGGACAAAGAAGAACTGCTACATGTACAGATGGATTATGAGCTAGCGATAAAATGAAACAATGCCATTTGCAGCACCATAGATGAGTCTAGAAGTAATCACGCAACTTTTAGTAAGTGACAAAGCGAAAGACACATATCCTACCATATCAGTTACAGGTGTTACCTACGAATTGATTCCAACGAAGTTATATCCACGGAGAAAGGCAGTCACAGATTCAGTACAAAAACGTATGGTTCACCAAATGGAAAGGTGTGAGGGTTGGACACGTTACTATATTGGGGTTAACAGACATATAAAAACACATGTGAAATATATAATCACCAAAGACGTACGCAATTCCAAGAGAAGACTACTCAACACTGTGTCATAACCTACATGGGAAATGGATCCGAAGAAGAATAGATATATGTATATGTATGAAAGAACCACATCTTGCACACCTAGAACAAACAAAACATTGTAATCAAATTTGCTGTGATTAAAAACTAAAAATTAAATTAAAAATACGAACACGAAGTAATGAGACATAACTTTAAAAGGCTTTTTCCTGGCACATTCCATTGTAATTTATAACCTAGAACACGACTTCCACTAAGGCTCTGTTGCCCTAGTGACCAGATTTGGTAAAGGAGAAATGCTGCCGCCTTGTGGCCGTTTCCCGCAAGAGCGGCTTTTAACCCACAGCTAATGGTCACTTAACATTCACAAGGACTCAGGGCTGTAAAGACACCTGCCCTCAACATTGAGCTGAGGTAGGGAATGGATTAAAAAATTCAAAACAGGCAAATGTTTCAAGGAGATAGTAGGAAGAGGTAAATTTTACTCACCGTCTTTTTAAAAAAAGGAAAATGGATAAAAGCTCAACCTCAGGAAGTATTAGACTCATGCAATCTAATCTACAAAAAGGTTTCAACTCACACCAGTCGACTGACCATCAGCAGAAGGTCTACAAACAATAAATGCTGAAGGGGTTGTAGAGAACTGTGTACCCTCTAGCTGCTGGTGAGATGTAAAGTGGTTAACAGCCAATGATGAGAACAGAAAGGAGCTGCGTTTGAAAGTAAAAATTGAGGTACCATTCAATCCAGCAGGTGCACCACTGGGCCTCTCACCTGAGAAGACCAGAATCGAGAAGACCCGGGCTGCAAAAGCTGCACTGCAGCCTTATTGACAATAGACAAGACAGTGAAACAACCAAAATGTCCATCCACAGGTGAATGGATAAAGAAGAGGTGGTCCATGTACACAATGGAATATTAGCCGTGGAAAACAGTGAAACACTGCTCTTTGAGGCACCACACATGAGCCTGGAGATAATCACAAAACATGAGGTAAGTCGGAAAGCAAGAGACCTATATTCTATGATATCACTTATAGGCGTTATCTAATAACTGACACAAATCAACATATTTCCACAGAGAAAGGCACTCACAGACTTAGAAAAAAAAACTATGCTTATCTAAAAGGAAAGGTGGGGGGATTGGATAAATGAAGATTAGCGTTACCATATGTATACAAATACATATTATATACATATATCCAAAAGACCCGCCATATAGCAAGGGAGGTCTACGGAACACGCTGTAATAATTTACATGGGAAGAGGATCTCGACATATATAGATATATAAAATGTGTAGTTGAACCAGAGTGTGTACACCTTGGACAAACAACATTCTAAACATTACCCCAATTTAAAAAATTAAAACAACGAACTAGAAGTAATGAGACATAAACTTATGGGGGGTTTTCCTGACACATTCCATTCAAATTTACAAGCTAGGAAAACCACTTCCAGAACGGCTCTGCTGCCCTAGTAACCAGATTTGGTAATGGAGAAATGCTCCTGCCTTGTGGCCGATTCGTACACCGGCAGCTTAAACCCAGTGCTAATGGCTACTGAATATTGACACACATTGCAGGCCTGTAAATGACACCTGCCTTCAAAAAAATACCCTGGGGACGAAAATCCACCAGAATATTAAAAAGAGGGCCATCTTCCAACAAGATAATTTCAAGAGGTATATTGTACTCACACTTTGTTTTTATATCAGAATAGAAAAACGCCTGGAAAAATGATAAATTTTAGGAATTTTTAAGGACATGCAAGCCCAATTTACCAAAACCTATCAGCTCACACCAGGCAGAATGTCCATCAGCAAAAATGCTGCAAACAATAAATGCTGAAGGGATTGTGGAGCAATGTGTACCCACAGCTCTAAGGGGGACGTGGGAAGAGCCACTAATGAAAACACAATGGAGGTGCTTTGAAAAGGTAAACATTGAGCTACCAGTGAACCAAGCATACCATCTGCTGGGCCTATCACCTGAGAAAATGAGAATCAAAAAGTCACAGGCTGGCAAACCTGTACGCCAGCAATATTTACCATAGTCAACACTTGGAAGCAACAGAAATGCCCATCAACAGAGGAATGCACCAAGAAGAAGTGGTCCTTGTATACAATGGAGTATTACTCCAGTAAAATATATCAATTAAATTTAAAAAACAAACAAATGTAAGGAGACATCAGCATTTGTGGGTTTATCCGAGCACATTCCACTCTAATTTATAACCGAAGAACACCACTGGCGGGTAGGTCTGTTTCCCAAGTACCAGCGTGGGGAACGTAGAAAGGCTGCCACCCTCTGGCCGTTACCTGCAAAAGCAGCTTTACAGCCTGGGCTAATGGTCACTTCATATGAACAAGTACTGCAGGGCTGTAAATGAAACCTGCCCTCAAAATGTCTTGAGGAAGGTAATGGTTAAAATATTTCAAAATGGGACACATACTTTCAGAAAACACTTTGAAGTACTAAGCCGTAATCACAGCTGGATAAATAAAAAGGACACGCCTTAAAGCTCAATTTCAACGGATTATGAGACACATGCAAATTCAACCACAAAGAGGTATCAGCTCACACCAGTCAGAATAACCATCAGCAAAAAACTACAAAGAATAAATGCTGAAGGTGCTGTGGAGAAATGCATACCCTCAACTTTAAGTGGGACGTAACCTGGAAAGAGCCACTAAAGAGAACAGAATGGAGGTGCCTTTAAAAGGTTAAAGCTGAGCTACCATATGATCCAGTAGACCTATACCTGGACCTATAACCTAAGAAGACAGAATTGGAAAGACACAGGCAGGCAAATCTGCATTGCATAGTATTACAATAGACAAGATACGGAAGTAACCCAAAAGTCCACCGACAGATGGGTGGACAAAGAAGAACTGCTACATGTACACATGGAATATGAGCTAGCGAAAAAATGAAACAATGCCATCTGCAGCACCATAGATGAGTCTAGAAGTAATCACGCAACTTGGAGTAAGTGAGAAAGCGAAAGACACATATCCTATCATATCACATATAGGTGTTACCTAAAAATTGACACAGACGAAGATATTTCCACAGAGAAAGGCAATCACAGATTCAGTACAAAAACTTATGGTTCACCAAATGGAAAGGTGTGAGGATTGGATACATCACCATATTGAGGTGAACAGAGATATACAAACACACGTGAAACATATAATCACCAAAGACCTACAGAATACCAAGAGAAGACGACTCAACATTGTGTCCTAACCTACATGGGAAAAGATTCCAAAGAAGAATAGATATATGTATATGTGTGAAGGAACCACATCTTGCACACCTAGAACAAACAAACCATTGTAATCGAATTTGCTGTGATAAAGAATAAAAATTGTGTTAAAAATACGAACAAGAAGTAATGACACATATACTTAAAGGGCTTTTTCCTGGCACATTCCATTGTAATTTACAACCTAGAACACGATTTCCATTAAGGCTCTGTTGCCCTAGTGACCAGATTTGGTAAAGGAGAAATGCTGCCGCCTTGTGGCCGTTTCCCGCAAGAGCAGCTTTAAACCCACAGCTAATGGTCACTTGACATTCACAAGGACTCAGGGCTGTAAAGGACACCTGCCGTCAAAAATTGTGCTCCGGTAGGGAATGGACACAAAAATTCAAATCAGGCAAACGTTTCAAGAAGATACTCTGAAGAGGTAAGTATTCCTCACTCTCTTTAAACAAAAAAACAGGAAAATGGATAAAAGCTCAACCTCAGGAATTATTAGACTCATGCAATCTAATCAACCAAAAGGTTTCAACTCACACCTGTCGACTGACCGTCAGCAAAAAGTCTACAAACAATAAATGCTGATGGGGTTGTAGAGAACTCTGTAACCTCTAGGTGCTGGTGAGATGTAAAGTGGTTAACAGCCAATAATGAGTACAGAAAGGAACTGCGTTTAAAAGTAAAAACTGAGGTACCATTCACGCCAGCAGGCACACCACTGGGCCTCTCACCTGAGAAGACCAGAATCGAAAAGACACAGGCTGCAAAAGCTGCACTGCAGCCTTATTCAAAATAGCCAAGATGGGAAGCAACCAAAATGTCCATCAACAGGTGAATGGACAAAGAAGAAGGAGTCCATGTACACAATGGAATATTAGCCATGGAAAACAATGAAACACTGCTCTTTGAGGCACCAGAGATGAGCCTGGAGATAATCACAAAACATGAGGTAAGTCGGAAAGCAAAAGACCTATATCCTATGATATCCCTTATAGGCGTTATCTAATAACAGACACAAATGAACGTATTTCCACAGAGAAAGACACTCACAGACTTAGAAAACCAACTATGCTCATCTAAAAGGAAAGGTAGGGGGAATGGAGAAATGAGATTAGTGTTACTATACATATCCAAACACATATTATATACATATTTCAAAAAGGCCGACCATATAGCAAGGGAGGTCTACAGAACACTCTGTTATATTTTACATGGGAAGAGGATCTGTAGAGTAGACATATATAATGTACAAATGAACCAGATTGTGTACCCCTAGGACAAACAATATTCTAGTCTTTACCCCGATTAAAAAAATTAACAAAAACAAGAAGTAATGAGACCTAAACTTATGGGGGTTTCTCCTGGCACATTCCATTCTAATTTACAACCTAGGAACACGACTTCCAGAAAGGCTCTGCTGCCCTAGTACCCAGATTTGGGAATGGAGAAATGCTGCCTCCTTGTGGCCATTTCCCACAACAGCAGCTTTAAACCCACTGCTAAAGGTCACTAAATATTCACCAACTTGCAATTCTCTAAATGACACTTGCCCTCCAAATAAATCCTGGGATCAAAAATGGAGTAAAAATTTCAAAAGAGGGCAACCTTCCAAGAAGACAATTTCAAGAGGTATATTGTACTCACAGTTTTATCTTTTAAGAGAAAAGAAAAAGGTGTGGGAAAATGATGTATTTTAGGAATTTTCAAAGACATGCAAACCCAAATTACAAAAACCTATCAGCTCACAGCAGTCAGAATGGCCATCAGCAAAAAATGTTTCCAAAAATAAATGCTGAAGGGATTGTGGAGGAATGCGTACACTCAGCTCTAAGGGGGACGTGGTAAGAGCCACTAACGAAAACACAATGGAAGTGCCTTGAAAAGGTAAACATTGAGCTACCCGTCAATCAGTCATACCCACTGCTGGGCCTATCTCTTGAGAAAATGAGAATCAAAACGTCACAGGCTGGCAATCCTGCACTCCAGCCATATTTACCATAGCCAACATTTGGAAGCAATGAAAATGTCCATCAACAGAGGAATGCACCAAGAAGAACTGTTCCATGTACACAGTGGAATATTACTCCAATACTAAATATAAGTTAAATTTAAAAGACAGACATAAGTAAGGAGACATCAGCATTTGTGGGTTTATTCAGGCACATTCCACTCTAATTTATAACCGAGGAACACCACTGGCCGGAAGGTCTGTTTCCCTAGTACCAGCGTGGGGAACGTAGAAAGACTGCCGCCCTCTGGCCGTTATCTGTAAACGCAGGCTTAAGCCTGTGCTAATGGTCACCGCAAAATGTCTTGAGGGAGGTAATGGCCAAAAAATTTTAACACATACTTTAAGAAAACACTTTGAAGAACTAAGCTGTACTCACAGCCTGAAAAATGAAAAGGTCCTGCCTTAAAGCTCAGTTTTAACGGATCATGAGACACATGCAAATTCAACCACAAAGACGTAGCAGCTCACACCAGTCAGAATTACCATCAGTAAAAAACTACAAAGAATAAATGCTGAAGGTGCTGTGGAGAAATGCAAACCCTCAACTTTAAGTGGGATGTAACCTGGAAAGAGCCACTAAAGAGAACAGAGTGGAGGTGTCTTTAAAAGGTAAACATTGAGCTACCGTATGATCCAGAGGCTTATTCCTGGACCTATACCCTAAGAAGACAGAATTGGAAAGAAAGAGGCAGGCAAATCTGCATTGCACAGTATTACAATAGCCAAGATATGGAAGTCACCAAAAAGTCCACCGACAGATGGGTGGACAAAGAAGAACTGCTACATGTACAGATGGATTATGAGCTAGCGATAAAATGAAACAATGCCATTTGCAGCACCATAGATGAGTCTAGAAGTAATCACGCAACTTTTAGTAAGTGACAAAGCGAAAGACACATATCTTACCATATCAGTTACAGGTGTTACCTACAAATTGACTCCAACGAAAATATATGCAAGGAGAAAGGCAGTCACAGATTCAGTACAAAAACGTATGGTTCACCAAATGGAAAGGTGTGAGGATTGGACACGTTACTATATTGGGGTTAAAAGACATATAAAAAACATGTGAAATATACAATCACCAAAGACGTACGCAATTCCAAGAGAAGACTACTCAACACTGTGTCATAACCTACATGGGAAATGGATCCGAAGAAGAATAGATATATGTATATGTATGAAAGAACCACATCTTGCACACCTAGAACAAACAAAACATTGTAATCAAATTTGCTGTGATTAAAAACTAAAAATTAAATTAAAAATACGAACACGAAGTAATGAGACATAACTTTAAAAGGCTTTTTCCTGGCACATTCCATTGTAATTTATAACCTAGAACACGACTTCCACTAAGGCTCTGTTGCCCTAGTGACCAGATTTGGTAAAGGACAAATGCTGCCGCCTTGTGGCCGTTTCCCGCAAGAGCGGCTTTTAACCCACAGCTAATGGTCACTTAACATTCACAAGGACTCAGGGCTGTAAAGACACCTGCCCTCAACATTGAGCTGAGGTAGGGAATGGATTAAAAAATTCAAAACAGGCAAATGTTTCAAGGAGATAGTAGGAAGAGGTAAATTTTACTCACCGTCTTTTTAAAAAAAGGAAAATGGATAAAAGCTCAACCTCAGGAAGTATTAGACTCATGCAATCTAATCTACAAAAAGGTTTCAACTCACACCAGTCGACTGACCATCAGCAGAAGGTCTACAAACAATAAATGCTGAAGGGGTTGTAGAGAACTGTGTACCCTCTAGCTGCTGGTGAGATGTAAAGTGGTTAACAGCCAATGATGAGAACAGAAAGGAGCTGCGTTTGAAAGTAAAAATTGAGGTACCATTCAATCCAGCAGGTGCACCACTGGGCCTCTCACCTGAGAAGACCAGAATCGAGAAGACCCGGGCTGCAAAAGCTGCACTGCAGCCTTATTGACAATAGACAAGACAGTGAAACAACCAAAATGTCCATCCACAGGTGAATGGATAAAGAAGAGGCGGTCCATGTACACAATGGAATATTAGCCGTGGAAAACAGTGAAACACTGCTCTTTGAGGCACCACACATGAGCCTGGAGATAATCACAAAACATGAGGTAAGTCGGAAAGCAAGAGACCTATATTCTATGATATCACTTATAGGCGTTATCTAATAACTGACACAAATCAACATATTTCCACAGAGAAAGGCACTCACAGACTTAGAAAAAAAAACTATGCTTATCTAAAAGGAAAGGTGGGGGGATTGGATAAATGAAGATTAGCGTTACCATATGTATACAAATACATATTATATACATATATCCAAAAGACCCGCCATAGAGCAAGGGAGGTCTACGGAACACGCTGTAATAATTTACATGGGAAGAGGATCTCGACATATATAGATATATAAAATGTGTAGCTGAACCAGAGTGTGTACACCTTGGACAAACAACATTCTAAACATTACCCCAATTTAAAAAATTAAAACAACGAACTAGAAGTAATGAGACATAAACTTATGGGGGGTTTTCCTGGCACATTCCATTCAAATTTACAAGCTAGGAAAACCACTTCCAGAACGGCTCTGCTGCCCTAGTAACCAGATTTGGTAATGGAGAAATGCTCCTGCCTTGTGGCCGATTCGTACACCGGCAGCTTAAACCCAGTGCTAATGGCTACTGAATATTGACACACATTGCAGGCCTGTAAATGACACCTGCCTTCAAAAAAATACCCTGGGGACGAAAATCCACCAGAATATTAAAAAGAGGGCCATCTTCCAACAAGATAATTTCAAGAGGTATATTGTACTCACAGTTTGTTTTTATATCAGAATAGAAAAACGCCTGGAAAAATGATAAATTTTAGGAATTTTTAAGGACATGCAAGCCCAATTTACCAAAACCTATCAGCTCACACCAGGCAGAATGTCCATCAGAAAAATGCTGCAAACAATAAATGCTGAAGGGATTGTGGAGCAATGTGTACCCACAGCTCTAAGGGGGACGTGGGAAGAGCCACTAATGAAAACACAATGGAGGTGCTTTGAAAAGGTAAACATTGAGCTACCAGTGAACCAAGCATACCATCTGCTGGGCCTATCACCTGAGAAAATGAGAATCAAAAAGTCACAGGCTGGCAAACCTGTACACCAGCAATATTTACCATAGTCAACACTTGGAAGCAACAGAAATGCCCATCAACAGAGGAATGCACCAAGAAGAAGTGGTCCTTGTATACAATGGAGTATTACTCCAGTAAAATATATCAATTAAATTTAAAAAACAAACAAATGTAAGGAGACATCAGCATTTGTGGGTTTATCCGAGCACATTCCACTCTAATTTATAACCGAAGAACACCACTGGCGGGTAGGTCTGTTTCCCAAGTACCAGCATGGGGAACGTAGAAAGGCTGCCACCCTCTGGCCGTTACCTGCAAAAGCAGCTTTACAGCCTGGGCTAATGGTCACTTCATATGAACAAGTACTGCAGGGCTGTAAATGAAACCTGCCCTCAAAATGTCTTGAGGAAGGTAATGGTTAAAATATTTCAAAATGGGACACATACTTTCAGAAAACACTTTGAAGTACTAAGCCGTAATCACAGCTGGATAAATAAAAAGGACACGCCTTAAAGCTCAATTTCAACGGATTATGAGACACATGCAAATTCAACCACAAAGAGGTATCAGCTCACACCAGTCAGAATAACCATCAGCAAAAAACTACAAAGAATAAATGCTGAAGGTGCTGTGGAGAAATGCATACCCTCAACTTTAAGTGGGACGTAACCTGGAAAGAGCCACTAAAGAGAACAGAATGGAGGTGCCTTTAAAAGGTTAAAGCTGAGCTACCATATGATCCAGTAGACCTATACCTGGACCTATAACCTAAGAAGACAGAATTGGAAAGACGCAGGCAGGCAAATCTGCATTGCATAGTATTACAATAGACAAGATACGGAAGTAACCCAAAAGTCCACCGACAGATGGGTGGACAAAGAAGAACTGCTACATGTACACATGGAATATGAGCTAGCGAAAAAATGAAACAATGCCATCTGCAGCACCATAGATGAGTCTAGAAGTAATCACGCAACTTGGAGTAAGTGAGAAAGCGAAAGACACATATCCTATCATATCACATATAGGTGTTACCTAAAAATTGACACAGACGAAGATATTTCCACAGAGAAAGGCAATCACAGATTCAGTACAAAAACTTATGGTTCACCAAATGGAAAGGTGTGAGGATTGGATACATCACCATATTGAGGTGAACAGAGATATACAAACACACGTGAAACGTATAATCACCAAAGACCTACAGAATACCAAGAGAAGACGACTCAACATTGTGTCCTAACCTACATGGGAAAAGATTCCAAAGAAGAATAGATATATGTATATGTGTGAAGGAACCACATCTTGCACACCTAGAACAAACAAACCATTGTAATCGAATTTGCTGTGATAAAGAATAAAAATTGTGTTAAAAATACGAACAAGAAGTAATGACACATATACTTAAAGGGCTTTTTCCTGGCACATTCCATTGTAATTTACAACCTAGAACACGATTTCCATTAAGGCTCTGTTGCCCTAGTGACCAGATTTGGTAAAGGAGAAATGCTGCCGCCTTGTGGCCGTTTCCCGCAAGAGCAGCTTTAAACCCACAGCTAATGGTCACTTGACATTCACAAGGACTCAGGGCTGTAAAGGACACCTGCCGTCAAAAATTGTGCTCCGGTAGGGAATGGACACAAAAATTCAAATCAGGCAAACGTTTCAAGAAGATACTCTGAAGAGGTAAGTATTCCTCACTCTCTTTAAACAAAAAAACAGGAAAATGGATAAAAGCTCAACCTCAGGAATTATTAGACCCATGCAATCTAATCAACCAAAAGGTTTCAACTCACACCTGTCGACTGACTGTCAGCAAAAAGTCTACAAACAATAAATGCTGATGGGGTTGTAGAGAACTCTGTAACCTCTAGGTGCTGGTGAGATGTAAAGTGGTTAACAGCCAATAATGAGTACAGAAAGGAACTGCGTTTAAAAGTAAAAACTGAGGTACCATTCACGCCAGCAGGCACACCACTGGGCCTCTCACCTGAGAAGACCAGAATCGAAAAGACACAGGCTGCAAAAGCTGCACTGCAGCCTTATTCAAAATAGCCAAGATGGGAAGCAACCAAAATGTCCATCAACAGGTGAATGGACAAAGAAGAAGGAGTCCATGTACACAGTGGAATATTAGCCATGGAAAACAGTGAAACACTGCTCTTTGAGGCACCACACATGAGCCTGGAGATAATCACAAAACATGAGGTAAGTCGGAAAGCAAAAGACCTATATCCTATGATATCCCTTATAGGCGTTATCTAATAACAGACACAAATGAACATATTTCCACAGAGAAAGACACTCACAGACTTAGAAAACCAACTATGCTCATCTAAAAGGAAAGGTAGGGGGAATGGAGAAATGAGATTAGTGTTACTATACATATCCAAACACATATTATATACATATTTCAAAAAGGCCGACCATATAGCAAGGGAGGTCTACAGAACACTCTGTTATATTTTACATGGGAAGAGGATCTGTAGAGTAGACATATATAATGTACAAATGAACCAGATTGTGTACCCCTAGGACAAACAATATTCTAGTCTTTACCCCGATTAAAAAAATTAACAAAAACAAGAAGTAATGAGACCTAAACTTATGGGGGTTTCTCCTGGCACATTCCATTCTAATTTACAACCTAGGAACACGACTTCCAGAAAGGCTCTGCTGCCCTAGTACCCAGATTTGGGAATGGAGAAATGCTGCCTCCTTGTGGCCATTTCCCACCACAGCAGCTTTAAACCCACTGCTAAAGGTCACTAAATATTCACCAACTTGCAATTCTCTAAATGACACCTGCCCTCCAAATAAATCCTGGGATCAAAAATGGAGTAAAAATTTCAAAAGAGGGCAACCTTCCAAGAAGACAATTTCAAGAGGTATATTGTACTCACAGTTTTATCTTTTAAGAGAAAAGAAAAAGGTGTGGGAAAATGATGTATTTTAGGAATTTTCAAAGACATGCAAACCCAAATTACAAAAACCTATCAGCTCACAGCAGTCAGAATGGCCATCAGCAAAAAATGTTTCCAAAAATAAATGCTGAAGGGATTGTGGAGGAATGCGTACACTCAGCTCTAAGGGGGACGTGGTAAGAGCCACTAACGAAAACACAATGGAAGTGCCTTGAAAAGGTAAACATTGAGCTACCCGTCAATCAGTCATACCCACTGCTGGGCCTATCTCTTGAGAAAATGAGAATCAAAACGTCACAGGCTGGCAATCCTGCACTCCAGCCATATTTACCATAGCCAACATTTGGAAGCAATGAAAATGTCCATCAACAGAGGAATGCACCAAGAAGAACTGTTCCATGTACACAGTGGAATATTACTCCAATAATAAATATACGTTAAATTTAAAAGACAGACATAAGTAAGGAGACATCAGCATTTGTGGGTTTATTCAGGCACATTCCACTCTAATTTATAACCGAGGAACACCACTGGCCGGAAGGTCTGTTTCCCTAGTACCAGCGTGGGGAACGTAGAAAGACTGCCGCCCTCTGGCCGTTATCTGTAAACGCAGGCTTAAGCCTGTGCTAATGGTCACCGCAAAATGTCTTGAGGGAGGTAATGGCCAAAAAATTTTAACACATACTTTAAGAAAACACTTTGAAGAACTAAGCTGTACTCACAGCCTGAAAAATGAAAAGGTCCTGCCTTAAAGCTCAGTTTTAACGGATCATGAGACACATGCAAATTCAACCACAAAGACGTAGCAGCTCACACCAGTCAGAATTACCATCAGTAAAAAACTACAAAGAATAAATGCTGAAGGTGCTGTGGAGAAATGCAAACCCTCAACTTTAAGTGGGATGTAACCTGGAAAGAGCCACTAAAGAGAACAGAGTGGAGGTGTCTTTAAGAGGTAAACATTGAGCTACCGTATGATCCAGAGGCTTATTCCTGGACCTATAACCTAAGAAGACAGAATTGGAAAGAAAGAGGCAGGCAAATCTGCATTGCACAGTATTACAATAGCCAAGATATGGAAGTCACCAAAAAGTCCACCGACAGATGGGTGGACAAAGAAGAACTGCTACATGTACAGATGGATTATGAGCTAGCGATAAAATGAAACAATGCCATTTGCAGCACCATAGATGAGTCTAGAAGTAATCACGCAACTTTTAGTAAGTGACAAAGCGAAAGACACATATCCTACCATATCAGTTACAGGTGTTACCTACGAATTGATTCCAACGAAGATATATGCACGGAGAAAGGCAATCACAGATTCAGTACGAAAACGTATGGTTCACCAAATGGAAAGGTGTGAGGGTTGGACACGTTACTATATTGGGGTTAACAGACATATAAAAACACATGTGAAATATATAATCACCAAAGACGTACGCAATTCCAAGAGAAGACTACTCAACACTGTGTCATAACCTACATGGGAAATGGATCCGAAGAAGAATAGATATATGTATATGTATGAAAGAACCACATCTTGCACACCTAGAACAAACAAAACATTGTAATCAAATTTGCTGTGATTAAAAACTAAAAATTAAATTAAAAATACGAACACGAAGTAATGAGACATAACTTTAAAAGGCTTTTTCCTGGCACATTCCATTGTAATTTATAACCTAGAACACGACTTCCACTAAGGCTCTGTTGCCCTAGTGACCAGATTTGGTAAAGGAGAAATGCTGCCGCCTTGTGGCCGTTTCCCGCAAGAGCGGCTTTTAACCCACAGCTAATGGTCACTTAACATTCACAAGGACTCAGGGCTGTAAAGACACCTGCCCTCAACATTGAGCTGAGGTAGGGAATGGATTAAAAAATTCAAAACAGGCAAATGTTTCAAGGAGATAGTAGGAAGAGGTAAATTTTACTCACCGTCTTTTTAAAAAAAGGAAAATGGATAAAAGCTCAACCTCAGGAAGTATTAGACTCATGCAATCTAATCTACAAAAAGGTTTCAACTCACACCAGTCGACTGACCATCAGCAGAAGGTCTACAAACAATAAATGCTGAAGGGGTTGTAGAGAACTGTGTACCCTCTAGCTGCTGGTGAGATGTAAAGTGGTTAACAGCCAATGATGAGAACAGAAAGGAGCTGCGTTTGAAAGTAAAAATTGAGGTACCATTCAATCCAGCAGGTGCACCACTGGGCCTCTCACCTGAGAAGACCAGAATCGAGAAGACCCGGGCTGCAAAAGCTGCACTGCAGCCTTATTGACAATAGACAAGACAGTGAAACAACCAAAATGTCCATCCACAGGTGAATGGATAAAGAAGAGGCGGTCCATGTACACAATGGAATATTAGCCGTGGAAAACAGTGAAACACTGCTCTTTGAGGCACCACACATGAGCCTGGAGATAATCACAAAACATGAGGTAAGTCGGAAAGCAAGAGACCTATATTCTATGATATCACTTATAGGCGTTATCTAATAACTGACACAAATCAACATATTTCCACAGAGAAAGGCACTCACAGACTTAGAAAAAAAAACTATGCTTATCTAAAAGGAAAGGTAGGGGGATTGGATAAATGAAGATTAGCGTTACCATATGTATACAAATACATATTATATACATATATCCAAAAGACCCGCCATAGAGCAAGGGAGGTCTACGGAACATGCTGTAATAATTTACATGGGAAGAGGATCTCGACATATATAGATATATAAAATGTGTAGTTGAACCAGAGTGTGTACACCTTGGACAAACAACATTCTAAACATTACCCCAATTTAAAAAATTAAAACAACGAACTAGAAGTAATGAGACATAAACTTATGGGGGGTTTTCCTGGCACATTCCATTGAAATTTACAAGCTAGGAAAACCACTTCCAGAACGGCTCTGCTGCCCTAGTAACCAGATTTGGTAATGGAGAAATGCTCCTGCCTTGTGGCCGATTCGTACACCGGCAGCTTAAACCCAGTGCTAATGGCTACTAAATATTGACACACATTGCAGGCCTGTAAATGACACCTGCCTTCAAAAAAATACCCTGGGGACGAAAATCCACCAGAATATTAAAAAGAGGGCCATCTTCCAACAAGATAATTTCAAGAGGTATATTGTACTCACACTTTGTTTTTATACCAGAATAGAAAAACGCCTGGAAAAATGATAAATTTTAGGAATTTTTAAGGACATGCAAGCCCAATTTACCAAAACCTATCAGCTCACACCAGGCAGAATGTCCATCAGCAAAAATGCTGCAAACAATAAATGCTGAAGGGATTGTGGAGCAATGTGTACCCACAGCTCTAAGGGGGACGTGGGAAGAGCCACTAATGAAAACACAATGGAGGTGCTTTGAAAAGGTAAACATTGAGCTACCAGTGAACCAAGCATACCATCTGCTGGGCCTATCACCTGAGACAATGAGAATCAAAAAGTCACAGGCTGGCAAACCTGTACGCCAGCAATATTTACCATAGTCAACACTTGGAAGCAACAGAAATGCCCATCAACAGAGGAATGCACCAAGAAGAAGTGGTCCTTGTATACAATGGAGTATTACTCCAGTAAAATATATCAATTAAATTTAAAAAACAAACAAATGTAAGGAGACATCAGCATTTGTGGGTTTATCCGAGCACATTCCACTCTAATTTATAACCGAAGAACACCACTGGCGGGTAGGTCTGTTTCCCAAGTACCAGCGTGGGGAACGTAGAAAGGCTGCCACCCTCTGGCCGTTACCTGCAAAAGCAGCTTTACAGCCTGGGCTAATGGTCACTTCATATGAACAAGTACTGCAGGGCTGTAAATGAAACCTGCCCTCAAAATGTCTTGAGGAAGGTAATGGTTAAAATATTTCAAAATGGGACACATACTTTCAGAAAACACTTTGAAGTACTAAGCCGTAATCACAGCTGGATAAATAAAAAGGACACGCCTTAAAGCTCAATTTCAACGGATTATGAGACACATGCAAATTCAACCACAAAGAGGTATCAGCTCACACCAGTCAGAATAACCATCAGCAAAAAACTACAAAGAATAAATGCTGAAGGTGCTGTGGAGAAATGCATACCCTCAACTTTAAGTGGGACGTAACCTGGAAAGAGCCACTAAAGAGAACAGAATGGAGGTGCCTTTAAAAGGTTAAAGCTGAGCTACCATATGATCCAGTAGACCTATACCTGGACCTATAACCTAAGAAGACAGAATTGGAAAGACACAGGCAGGCAAATCTGCATTGCATAGTATTACAATAGACAAGATACGGAAGTAACCAAAAAGTCCACCGACAGATGGGTGGACAAAGAAGAACTGCCACATGTACACATGGAATATGAGCTAGCGAAAAAATGAAACAATGCCATCTGCAGCACCATAGATGAGTCTAGAAGTAATCACGCAACTTGGAGTAAGTGAGAAAGCGAAAGACACATATCCTATCATTATCACATATAGGTGTTACCTAAAAATTGACACAGACGAAGATATTTCCACAGAGAAAGGCAATCACAGATTCAGTACAAAAACTTATGGTTCACCAAATGGAAAGGTGTGAGGATTGGATACATCACCATATTGAGGTGAACAGAGATATACAAACACACGTGAAACGTATAATCACCAAAGACCTACAGAATACCAAGAGAAGACGACTCAACATTGTGTCCTAACCTACATGGGAAAAGATTCCAAAGAAGAATAGATATATGTATATGTGTGAAGAAACCACATCTTGCACACCTAGAACAAACAAACCATTGTAATCGAATTTGCTGTGATAAAGAATAAAAATTGTGTTAAAAATACGAACAAGAAGTAATGACACATATACTTAAAGGGCTTTTTCCTGGCACATTCCATTGTAATTTACAACCTAGAACACGATTTCCATTAAGGCTCTGTTGCCCTAGTGACCAGATTTGGTAAAGGAGAAATGCTGCCGCCTTGTGGCCGTTTCCCGCAAGAGCAGCTTTAAACCCACAGCTAATGGTCACTTGACATTCACAAGGACTCAGGGCTGTAAAGGACACCTGCCGTCAAAAATTGTGCTCCGGTAGGGAATGGACACAAAAATTCAAATCAGGCAAACGTTTCAAGAAGATACTCTGAAAAGGTAGGTATTCCTCACTCTCTTTAAACAAAAAAACAGGAAAATGGGTAAAAGCTCAACCTCAGGAATTATTAGACTCATGCAATCTAATCAACCAAAAGGTTTCAACTCACACCTGTCGACTGACCGTCAGCAAAAAGTCTACAAACAATAAATGCTGATGGGGTTGTAGAGAACTCTGTAACCTCTAGGTGCTGGTGAGATGTAAAGTGGTTAACAGCCAATAATGAGTACAGAAAGGAACTGCGTTTAAAAGTAAAAACTGAGGTACCATTCACGCCAGCAGGCACACCACTGGGCCTCTCACCTGAGAAGACCAGAATCGAAAAGACACAGGCTGCAAAAGCTGCACTGCAGCCTTATTCAAAATAGCCAAGATGGGAAGCAACCAAAATGTCCATCAACAGGTGAATGGACAAAGAAGAAGGAGTCCATGTACACAATGGAATATTAGCCATGGAAAACAGTGAAACACTGCTCTTTGAGGCACCACACATGAGCCTGGAGATAATCACAAAACATGAGGTAAGTCGGAAAGCAAAAGACCTATATCCTATGATATCCCTTATAGGCGTTATCTAATAACAGACACAAATGAACATATTTCCACAGAGAAAGACACTCACAGACTTAGAAAACCAACTATGCTCATCTAAAAGGAAAGGTAGGGGGAATGGAGAAATGAGATTAGTGTTACTATACATATCCAAACACATATTATATACATATTTCAAAAAGGCCGACCATATAGCAAGGGAGGTCTACAGAACACTCTGTTATATTTTACATGGGAAGAGGATCTGTAGAGTAGACATATATAATGTACAAATGAACCAGATTGTGTACCCCTAGGACAAACAATATTCTAGTCTTTACCCCGATTAAAAAAATTAACAAAAACAAGAAGTAATGAGACCTAAACTTATGGGGGTTTCTCCTGGCACATTCCATTCTAATTTACAACCTAGGAACACGACTTCCAGAAAGGCTCTGCTGCCCTAGTACCCAGATTTGGGAATGGAGAAATGCTGCCTCCTTGTGGCCATTTCCCACCACAGCAGCTTTAAACCCACTGCTAAAGGTCACTAAATATTCACCAACTTGCAATTCTCTAAATGACACCTGCCCTCCAAATAAATCCTGGGATCAAAAATGGAGTAAAAATTTCAAAAGAGGGCAACCTTCCAAGAAGACAATTTCAAGAGGTATATTGTACTCACAGTTTTATCTTTTAAGAGAAAAGAAAAAGGTGTGGGAAAATGATGTATTTTAGGAATTTTCAAAGACATGCAAACCCAAATTACAAAAACCTATCAGCTCACAGCAGTCAGAATGGCCATCAGCAAAAAATGTTTCCAAAAATAAATGCTGAAGGGATTGTGGAGGAATGCGTACACTCAGCTCTAAGGGGGACGTGGTAAGAGCCACTAACGAAAACACAATGGAAGTGCCTTGAAAAGGTAAACATTGAGCTACCCGTCAATCAGTCATACCCACTGCTGGGCCTATCTCTTGAGAAAATGAGAATCAAAACGTCACAGGCTGGCAATCCTGCACTCCAGCCATATTTACCATAGCCAACATTTGGAAGCAATGAAAATGTCCATCAACAGAGGAATGCACCAAGAAGAACTGTTCCATGTACACAGTGGAATATTACTCCAATAATAAATATAAGTTAAATTTAAAAGACAGACATAAGTAAGGAGACATCAGCATTTGTGGGTTTATTCAGGCACATTCCACTCTAATTTATAACCGAGGAACACCACTGGCCGGAAGGTCTGTTTCCCTAGTACCAGCGTGGGGAACGTAGAAAGACTGCCGCCCTCTGGCCGTTATCTGTAAACGCAGGCTTAAGCCTGTGCTAATGGTCACCACAAAATGTCTTGAGGGAGGTAATGGCCAAAAAATTTTAACACATACTTTAAGAAAACACTTTGAAGAACTAAGCTGTACTCACAGCCTGAAAAATGAAAAGGTCCTGCCTTAAAGCTCAGTTTTAACGGATCATGAGACACATGCAAATTCAACCACAAAGACGTAGCAGCTCACACCAGTCAGAATTACCATCAGTAAAAAACTACAAAGAATAAATGCTGAAGGTGCTGTGGAGAAATGCAAACCCTCAACTTCAAGTGGGATGTAACCTGGAAAGAGCCACTAAAGTGAACAGAGTGGAGGTGTCTTTAAGAGGTAAACATTGAGCTACCGTATGATCCAGAGGCTTATTCCTGGACCTATAACCTAAGAAGACAGAATTGGAAAGAAAGAGGCAGGCAAATCTGCATTGCACAGTATTACAATAGCCAAGATATGGAAGTCACCAAAAAGTCCACCGACAGATGGGTGGACAAAGAAGAACTGCTACATGTACAGATGGATTATGAGCTAGCGATAAAATGAAACAATGCCATTTGCAGCACCATAGATGAGTCTAGAAGTAATCACGCAACTTTTAGTAAGTGACAAAGCGAAAGACACATATCCTACCATATCAGTTACAGGTGTTACCTACGAATTGATTCCAACGAAGATATATCCACGGAGAAAGGCAATCACAGATTCAGTACAAAAACGTATGGTTCACCAAATGGAAAGGTGTGAGGGTTGGACACGTTACTATATTGGGGTTAACAGACATATAAAAACACATGTGAAATATATAATCACCAAAGACGTACGCAATTCCAAGAGAAGACTACTCAACACTGTGTCATAACCTACATGGGAAATGGATCCGAAGAAGAATAGATATATGTATATGTATGAAAGAACCACATCTTGCACACCTAGAACAAACAAAACATTGTAATCAAATTTGCTGTGATTAAAAACTAAAAATTAAATTAAAAATACGAACACGAAGTAATGAGACATAACTTTAAAAGGCTTTTTCCTGGCACATTCCATTGTAATTTATAACCTAGAACACGACTTCCACTAAGGCTCTGTTGCCCTAGTGACCAGATTTGGTAAAGGAGAAATGCTGCCGCCTTGTGGCCGTTTCCCGCAAGAGCGGCTTTTAACCCACAGCTAATGGTCACTTAACATTCACAAGGACTCAGGGCTGTAAAGACACCTGCCCTCAACATTGAGCTGAGGTAGGGAATGGATTAAAAAATTCAAAACAGGCAAATGTTTCAAGGAGATAGTAGGAAGAGGTAAATTTTACTCACCGTCTTTTTAAAAAAAGGAAAATGGATAAAAGCTCAACCTCAGGAAGTATTAGACTCATGCAATCTAATCTACAAAAAGGTTTCAACTCACACCAGTCGACTGACCATCAGCAGAAGGTCTACAAACAATAAATGCTGAAGGGGTTGTAGAGAACTGTGTACCCTCTAGCTGCTGGTGAGATGTAAAGTGGTTAACAGCCAATGATGAGAACAGAAAGGAGCTGCGTTTGAAAGTAAAAATTGAGGTACCATTCAATCCAGCAGGTGCACCACTGGGCCTCTCACCTGAGAAGACCAGAATCGAGAAGACCCGGGCTGCAAAAGCTGCACTGCAGCCTTATTGACAATAGACAAGACAGTGAAACAACCAAAATGTCCATCCACAGGTGAATGGATAAAGAAGAGGCGGTCCATGTACACAATGGAATATTAGCCGTGGAAAACAGTGAAACACTGCTCTTTGAGGCACCACACATGAGCCTGGAGATAATCACAAAACATGAGGTAAGTCGGAAAGCAAGAGACCTATATTCTATGATATCACTTATAGGCGTTATCTAATAACTGACACAAATCAACATATTTCCACAGAGAAAGGCACTCACAGACTTAGAAAAAAAAACTATGCTTATCTAAAAGGAAAGGTGGGGGGATTGGATAAATGAAGATTAGCGTTACCATATGTATACAAATACATATTATATACATATATCCAAAAGACCCGCCATATAGCAAGGGAGGTCTACGGAACACGCTGTAATAATTTACATGGGAAGAGGATCTCGACATATATAGATATATAAAATGTGTAGTTGAACCAGAGTGTGTACACCTTGGACAAACAACATTCTAAACATTACCCCAATTTAAAAAATTAAAACAACGAACTAGAAGTAATGAGACATAAACTTATGGGGGGTTTTCCTGACACATTCCATTCAAATTTACAAGCTAGGAAAACCACTTCCAGAACGGCTCTGCTGCCCTAGTAACCAGATTTGGTAATGGAGAAATGCTCCTGCCTTGTGGCCGATTCGTACACCGGCAGCTTAAACCCAGTGCTAATGGCTACTGAATATTGACACACATTGCAGGCCTGTAAATGACACCTGCCTTCAAAAAAATACCCTGGGGACGAAAATCCACCAGAATATTAAAAAGAGGGCCATCTTCCAACAAGATAATTTCAAGAGGTATATTGTACTCACACTTTGTTTTTATATCAGAATAGAAAAACGCCTGGAAAAATGATAAATTTTAGGAATTTTTAAGGACATGCAAGCCCAATTTACCAAAACCTATCAGCTCACACCAGGCAGAATGTCCATCAGCAAAAATGCTGCAAACAATAAATGCTGAAGGGATTGTGGAGCAATGTGTACCCACAGCTCTAAGGGGGACGTGGGAAGAGCCACTAATGAAAACACAATGGAGGTGCTTTGAAAAGGTAAACATTGAGCTACCAGTGAACCAAGCATACCATCTGCTGGGCCTATCACCTGAGAAAATGAGAATCAAAAAGTCACAGGCTGGCAAACCTGTACGCCAGCAATATTTACCATAGTCAACACTTGGAAGCAACAGAAATGCCCATCAACAGAGGAATGCACCAAGAAGAAGTGGTCCTTGTATACAATGGAGTATTACTCCAGTAAAATATATCAATTAAATTTAAAAAACAAACAAATGTAAGGAGACATCAGCATTTGTGGGTTTATCCGAGCACATTCCACTCTAATTTATAACCGAAGAACACCACTGGCGGGTAGGTCTGTTTCCCAAGTACCAGCGTGGGGAACGTAGAAAGGCTGCCACCCTCTGGCCGTTACCTGCAAAAGCAGCTTTACAGCCTGGGCTAATGGTCACTTCATATGAACAAGTACTGCAGGGCTGTAAATGAAACCTGCCCTCAAAATGTCTTGAGGAAGGTAATGGTTAAAATATTTCAAAATGGGACACATACTTTCAGAAAACACTTTGAAGTACTAAGCCGTAATCACAGCTGGATAAATAAAAAGGACACGCCTTAAAGCTCAATTTCAACGGATTATGAGACACATGCAAATTCAACCACAAAGAGGTATCAGCTCACACCAGTCAGAATAACCATCAGCAAAAAACTACAAAGAATAAATGCTGAAGGTGCTGTGGAGAAATGCATACCCTCAACTTTAAGTGGGACGTAACCTGGAAAGAGCCACTAAAGAGAACAGAATGGAGGTGCCTTTAAAAGGTTAAAGCTGAGCTACCATATGATCCAGTAGACCTATACCTGGACCTATAACCTAAGAAGACAGAATTGGAAAGACACAGGCAGGCAAATCTGCATTGCATAGTATTACAATAGACAAGATACGGAAGTAACCCAAAAGTCCACCGACAGATGGGTGGACAAAGAAGAACTGCTACATGTACACATGGAATTTGAGCTAGCGAAAAAATGAAACAATGCCATCTGCAGCACCATAGATGAGTCTAGAAGTAATCACGCAACTTGGAGTAAGTGAGAAAGCGAAAGACACATATCCTATCATATCACATATAGGTGTTACCTAAAAATTGACACAGACGAAGATATTTCCACAGAGAAAGGCAATCACAGATTCAGTACAAAAACTTATGGTTCACCAAATGGAAAGGTGTGAGGATTGGATACATCACCATATTGAGGTGAACAGAGATATACAAACACACGTGAAACATATAATCACCAAAGACCTACAGAATACCAAGAGAAGACGACTCAACATTGTGTCCTAACCTACATGGGAAAAGATTCCAAAGAAGAATAGATATATGTATATGTGTGAAGGAACCACATCTTGCACACCTAGAACAAACAAACCATTGTAATCGAATTTGCTGTGATAAAGAATAAAAATTGTGTTAAAAATACGAACAAGAAGTAATGACACATATACTTAAAGGGCTTTTTCCTGGCACATTCCATTGTAATTTACAACCTAGAACACGATTTCCATTAAGGCTCTGTTGCCCTAGTGACCAGATTTGGTAAAGGAGAAATGCTGCCGCCTTGTGGCCGTTTCCCGCAAGAGCAGCTTTAAACCCACAGCTAATGGTCACTTGACATTCACAAGGACTCAGGGCTGTAAAGGACACCTGCCGTCAAAAATTGTGCTCCGGTAGGGAATGGACACAAAAATTCAAATCAGGCAAACGTTTCAAGAAGATACTCTGCAAAGGTAGGTATTCCTCACTCTCTTTAAACAAAAAAACAGGAAAATGGATAAAAGCTCAACCTCAGGAATTATTAGACTCATGCAATCTAATCAACCAAAAGGTTTCAACTCACACCTGTCGACTGACCGTCAGCAAAAAGTCTACAAACAATAAATGCTGATGGGGTTGTAGAGAACTCTGTAACCTCTAGGTGCTGGTGAGATGTAAAGTGGTTAACAGCCAATAATGAGTACAGAAAGGAACTGCGTTTAAAAGTAAAAACTGAGGTACCATTCACGCCAGCAGGCACACCACTGGGCCTCTCACCTGAGAAGACCAGAATCGAAAAGACACAGGCTGCAAAAGCTGCACTGCAGCCTTATTCAAAATAGCCAAGATGGGAAGCAACCAAAATGTCCATCAACAGGTGAATGGACAAAGAAGAAGGAGTCCATGTACACAATGGAATATTAGCCATGGAAAACAATGAAACACTGCTCTTTGAGGCACCAGAGATGAGCCTGGAGATAATCACAAAACATGAGGTAAGTCGGAAAGCAAAAGACCTATATCCTATGATATCCCTTATAGGCGTTATCTAATAACAGACACAAATGAACGTATTTCCACAGAGAAAGACACTCACAGACTTAGAAAACCAACTATGCTCATCTAAAAGGAAAGGTAGGGGGAATGGAGAAATGAGATTAGTGTTACTATACATATCCAAACACATATTATATACATATTTCAAAAAGGCCGACCATATAGCAAGGGAGGTCTACAGAACACTCTGTTATATTTTACATGGGAAGAGGATCTGTAGAGTAGACATATATAATGTACAAATGAACCAGATTGTGTACCCCTAGGACAAACAATATTCTAGTCTTTACCCCGATTAAAAAAATTAACAAAAACAAGAAGTAATGAGACCTAAACTTATGGGGGTTTCTCCTGGCACATTCCATTCTAATTTACAACCTAGGAACACGACTTCCAGAAAGGCTCTGCTGCCCTAGTACCCAGATTTGGGAATGGAGAAATGCTGCCTCCTTGTGGCCATTTCCCACAACAGCAGCTTTAAACCCACTGCTAAAGGTCACTAAATATTCACCAACTTGCAATTCTCTAAATGACACCTGCCCTCCAAATAAATCCTGGGATCAAAAATGGAGTAAAAATTTCAAAAGAGGGCAACCTTCCAAGAAGACAATTTCAAGAGGTATATTGTACTCACAGTTTTATCTTTTAAGAGAAAAGAAAAAGGTGTGGGAAAATGATGTATTTTAGGAATTTTCAAAGACATGCAAACCCAAATTACAAAAACCTATCAGCTCACAGCAGTCAGAATGGCCATCAGCAAAAAATGTTTCCAAAAATAAATGCTGAAGGGATTGTGGAGGAATGCGTACACTCAGCTCTAAGGGGGACGTGGTAAGAGCCACTAACGAAAACACAATGGAAGTGCCTTGAAAAGGTAAACATTGAGCTACCCGTCAATCAGTCATACCCACTGCTGGGCCTATCTCTTGAGAAAATGAGAATCAAAACGTCACAGGCTGGCAATCCTGCACTCCAGCCATATTTACCATAGCCAACATTTGGAAGCAATGAAAATGTCCATCAACAGAGGAATGCACCAAGAAGAACTGTTCCATGTACACAGTGGAATATTACTCCAATACTAAATATAAGTTAAATTTAAAAGACAGACATAAGTAAGGAGACATCAGCATTTGTGGGTTTATTCAGGCACATTCCACTCTAATTTATAACCGAGGAACACCACTGGCCGGAAGGTCTGTTTCCCTAGTACCAGCGTGGGGAACGTAGAAAGACTGCCGCCCTCTGGCCGTTATCTGTAAACGCAGGCTTAAGCCTGTGCTAATGGTCACCGCAAAATGTCTTGAGGGAGGTAATGGCCAAAAAATTTTAACACATACTTTAAGAAAACACTTTGAAGAACTAAGCTGTACTCACAGCCTGAAAAATGAAAAGGTCCTGCCTTAAAGCTCAGTTTTAACGGATCATGAGACACATGCAAATTCAACCACAAAGACGTAGCAGCTCACACCAGTCAGAATTACCATCAGTAAAAAACTACAAAGAATAAATGCTGAAGGTGCTGTGGAGAAATGCAAACCCTCAACTTTAAGTGGGATGTAACCTGGAAAGAGCCACTAAAGAGAACAGAGTGGAGGTGTCTTTAAGAGGTAAACATTGAGCTACCGTATGATCCAGAGGCTTATTCCTGGACCTATAACCTAAGAAGACAGAATTGGAAAGAAAGAGGCAGGCAAATCTGCATTGCACAGTATTACAATAGCCAAGATATGGAAGTCACCAAAAAGTCCACCGACAGATGGGTGGACAAAGAAGAACTGCTACATGTACAGATGGATTATGAGCTAGCGATAAAATGAAACAATGCCATTTGCAGCACCATAGATGAGTCTAGAAGTAATCACGCAACTTTTAGTAAGTGACAAAGCGAAAGACACATATCCTACCATATCAGTTACAGGTGTTACCTACGAATTGATTCCAACGAAGATATATCCACGGAGAAAGGCAATCACAGATTCAGTACAAAAACGTATGGTTCACCAAATGGAAAGGTGTGAGGGTTGGACACGTTACTATATTGGGGTTAACAGACATATAAAAACACATGTGAAATATATAATCACCAAAGACGTACGCAATTCCAAGAGAAGACTACTCAACACTGTGTCATAACCTACATGGGAAATGGATCCGAAGAAGAATAGATATATGTATATGTATGAAAGAACCACATCTTGCACACCTAGAACAAACAAAACATTGTAATCAAATTTGCTGTGATTAAAAACTAAAAATTAAATTAAAAATACGAACACGAAGTAATGAGACATAACTTTAAAAGGCTTTTTCCTGGCACATTCCATTGTAATTTATAACCTAGAACACGACTTCCACTAAGGCTCTGTTGCCCTAGTGACCAGATTTGGTAAAGGAGAAATGCTGCCGCCTTGTGGCCGTTTCCCGCAAGAGCGGCTTTTAACCCACAGCTAATGGTCACTTAACATTCACAAGGACTCAGGGCTGTAAAGACACCTGCCCTCAACATTGAGCTGAGGTAGGGAATGGATTAAAAAATTCAAAACAGGCAAATGTTTCAAGGAGATAGTAGGAAGAGGTAAATTTTACTCACCGTCTTTTTAAAAAAAGGAAAATGGATAAAAGCTCAACCTCAGGAAGTATTAGACTCATGCAATCTAATCTACAAAAAGGTTTCAACTCACACCAGTCGACTGACCATCAGCAGAAGGTCTACAAACAATAAATGCTGAAGGGGTTGTAGAGAACTGTGTACCCTCTAGCTGCTGGTGAGATGTAAAGTGGTTAACAGCCAATGATGAGAACAGAAAGGAGCTGCGTTTGAAAGTAAAAATTGAGGTACCATTCAATCCAGCAGGTGCACCACTGGGCCTCTCACCTGAGAAGACCAGAATCGAGAAGACCCGGGCTGCAAAAGCTGCACTGCAGCCTTATTGACAATAGACAAGACAGTGAAACAACCAAAATGTCCATCCACAGGTGAATGGATAAAGAAGAGGCGGTCCATGTACACAATGGAATATTAGCCGTGGAAAACAGTGAAACACTGCTCTTTGAGGCACCACACATGAGCCTGGAGATAATCACAAAACATGAGGTAAGTCGGAAAGCAAGAGACCTATATTCTATGATATCACTTATAGGCGTTATCTAATAACTGACACAAATCAACATATTTCCACAGAGAAAGGCACTCACAGACTTAGAAAAAAAAACTATGCTTATCTAAAAGGAAAGGTGGGGGGATTGGATAAATGAAGATTAGCGTTACCATATGTATACAAATACATATTATATACATATATCCAAAAGACCCGCCATATAGCAAGGGAGGTCTACGGAACACGCTGTAATAATTTACATGGGAAGAGGATCTCGACATATATAGATATATAAAATGTGTAGTTGAACCAGAGTGTGTACACCTTGGACAAACAACATTCTAAACATTACCCCAATTTAAAAAATTAAAACAACGAACTAGAAGTAATGAGACATAAACTTATGGGGGGTTTTCCTGACACATTCCATTCAAATTTACAAGCTAGGAAAACCACTTCCAGAACGGCTCTGCTGCCCTAGTAACCAGATTTGGTAATGGAGAAATGCTCCTGCCTTGTGGCCGATTCGTACACCGGCAGCTTAAACCCAGTGCTAATGGCTACTGAATATTGACACACATTGCAGGCCTGTAAATGACACCTGCCTTCAAAAAAATACCCTGGGGACGAAAATCCACCAGAATATTAAAAAGAGGGCCATCTTCCAACAAGATAATTTCAAGAGGTATATTGTACTCACACTTTGTTTTTATATCAGAATAGAAAAACGCCTGGAAAAATGATAAATTTTAGGAATTTTTAAGGACATGCAAGCCCAATTTACCAAAACCTATCAGCTCACACCAGGCAGAATGTCCATCAGCAAAAATGCTGCAAACAATAAATGCTGAAGGGATTGTGGAGCAATGTGTACCCACAGCTCTAAGGGGGACGTGGGAAGAGCCACTAATGAAAACACAATGGAGGTGCTTTGAAAAGGTAAACATTGAGCTACCAGTGAACCAAGCATACCATCTGCTGGGCCTATCACCTGAGAAAATGAGAATCAAAAAGTCACAGGCTGGCAAACCTGTACGCCAGCAATATTTACCATAGTCAACACTTGGAAGCAACAGAAATGCCCATCAACAGAGGAATGCACCAAGAAGAAGTGGTCCTTGTATACAATGGAGTATTACTCCAGTAAAATATATCAATTAAATTTAAAAAACAAACAAATGTAAGGAGACATCAGCATTTGTGGGTTTATCCGAGCACATTCCACTCTAATTTATAACCGAAGAACACCACTGGCGGGTAGGTCTGTTTCCCAAGTACCAGCGTGGGGAACGTAGAAAGGCTGCCACCCTCTGGCCGTTACCTGCAAAAGCAGCTTTACAGCCTGGGCTAATGGTCACTTCATATGAACAAGTACTGCAGGGCTGTAAATGAAACCTGCCCTCAAAATGTCTTGAGGAAGGTAATGGTTAAAATATTTCAAAATGGGACACATACTTTCAGAAAACACTTTGAAGTACTAAGCCGTAATCACAGCTGGATAAATAAAAAGGACACGCCTTAAAGCTCAATTTCAACGGATTATGAGACACATGCAAATTCAACCACAAAGAGGTATCAGCTCACACCAGTCAGAATAACCATCAGCAAAAAACTACAAAGAATAAATGCTGAAGGTGCTGTGGAGAAATGCATACCCTCAACTTTAAGTGGGACGTAACCTGGAAAGAGCCACTAAAGAGAACAGAATGGAGGTGCCTTTAAAAGGTTAAAGCTGAGCTACCATATGATCCAGTAGACCTATACCTGGACCTATAACCTAAGAAGACAGAATTGGAAAGACACAGGCAGGCAAATCTGCATTGCATAGTATTACAATAGACAAGATACGGAAGTAACCCAAAAGTCCACCGACAGATGGGTGGACAAAGAAGAACTGCTACATGTACACATGGAATTTGAGCTAGCGAAAAAATGAAACAATGCCATCTGCAGCACCATAGATGAGTCTAGAAGTAATCACGCAACTTGGAGTAAGTGAGAAAGCGAAAGACACATATCCTATCATATCACATATAGGTGTTACCTAAAAATTGACACAGACGAAGATATTTCCACAGAGAAAGGCAATCACAGATTCAGTACAAAAACTTATGGTTCACCAAATGGAAAGGTGTGAGGATTGGATACATCACCATATTGAGGTGAACAGAGATATACAAACACACGTGAAACATATAATCACCAAAGACCTACAGAATACCAAGAGAAGACGACTCAACATTGTGTCCTAACCTACATGGGAAAAGATTCCAAAGAAGAATAGATATATGTATATGTGTGAAGGAACCACATCTTGCACACCTAGAACAAACAAACCATTGTAATCGAATTTGCTGTGATAAAGAATAAAAATTGTGTTAAAAATACGAACAAGAAGTAATGACACATATACTTAAAGGGCTTTTTCCTGGCACATTCCATTGTAATTTACAACCTAGAACACGATTTCCATTAAGGCTCTGTTGCCCTAGTGACCAGATTTGGTAAAGGAGAAATGCTGCCGCCTTGTGGCCGTTTCCCGCAAGAGCAGCTTTAAACCCACAGCTAATGGTCACTTGACATTCACAAGGACTCAGGGCTGTAAAGGACACCTGCCGTCAAAAATTGTGCTCCGGTAGGGAATGGACACAAAAATTCAAATCAGGCAAACGTTTCAAGAAGATACTCTGCAAAGGTAGGTATTCCTCACTCTCTTTAAACAAAAAAACAGGAAAATGGATAAAAGCTCAACCTCAGGAATTATTAGACTCATGCAATCTAATCAACCAAAAGGTTTCAACTCACACCTGTCGACTGACCGTCAGCAAAAAGTCTACAAACAATAAATGCTGATGGGGTTGTAGAGAACTCTGTAACCTCTAGGTGCTGGTGAGATGTAAAGTGGTTAACAGCCAATAATGAGTACAGAAAGGAACTGCGTTTAAAAGTAAAAACTGAGGTACCATTCACGCCAGCAGGCACACCACTGGGCCTCTCACCTGAGAAGACCAGAATCGAAAAGACACAGGCTGCAAAAGCTGCACTGCAGCCTTATTCAAAATAGCCAAGATGGGAAGCAACCAAAATGTCCATCAACAGGTGAATGGACAAAGAAGAAGGAGTCCATGTACACAATGGAATATTAGCCATGGAAAACAATGAAACACTGCTCTTTGAGGCACCAGAGATGAGCCTGGAGATAATCACAAAACATGAGGTAAGTCGGAAAGCAAAAGACCTATATCCTATGATATCCCTTATAGGCGTTATCTAATAACAGACACAAATGAACGTATTTCCACAGAGAAAGACACTCACAGACTTAGAAAACCAACTATGCTCATCTAAAAGGAAAGGTAGGGGGAATGGAGAAATGAGATTAGTGTTACTATACATATCCAAACACATATTATATACATATTTCAAAAAGGCCGACCATATAGCAAGGGAGGTCTACAGAACACTCTGTTATATTTTACATGGGAAGAGGATCTGTAGAGTAGACATATATAATGTACAAATGAACCAGATTGTGTACCCCTAGGACAAACAATATTCTAGTCTTTACCCCGATTAAAAAAATTAACAAAAACAAGAAGTAATGAGACCTAAACTTATGGGGGTTTCTCCTGGCACATTCCATTCTAATTTACAACCTAGGAACACGACTTCCAGAAAGGCTCTGCTGCCCTAGTACCCAGATTTGGGAATGGAGAAATGCTGCCTCCTTGTGGCCATTTCCCACAACAGCAGCTTTAAACCCACTGCTAAAGGTCACTAAATATTCACCAACTTGCAATTCTCTAAATGACACCTGCCCTCCAAATAAATCCTGGGATCAAAAATGGAGTAAAAATTTCAAAAGAGGGCAACCTTCCAAGAAGACAATTTCAAGAGGTATATTGTACTCACAGTTTTATCTTTTAAGAGAAAAGAAAAAGGTGTGGGAAAATGATGTATTTTAGGAATTTTCAAAGACATGCAAACCCAAATTACAAAAACCTATCAGCTCACAGCAGTCAGAATGGCCATCAGCAAAAAATGTTTCCAAAAATAAATGCTGAAGGGATTGTGGAGGAATGCGTACACTCAGCTCTAAGGGGGACGTGGTAAGAGCCACTAACGAAAACACAATGGAAGTGCCTTGAAAAGGTAAACATTGAGCTACCCGTCAATCAGTCATACCCACTGCTGGGCCTATCTCTTGAGAAAATGAGAATCAAAACGTCACAGGCTGGCAATCCTGCACTCCAGCCATATTTACCATAGCCAACATTTGGAAGCAATGAAAATGTCCATCAACAGAGGAATGCACCAAGAAGAACTGTTCCATGTACACAGTGGAATATTACTCCAATACTAAATATAAGTTAAATTTAAAAGACAGACATAAGTAAGGAGACATCAGCATTTGTGGGTTTATTCAGGCACATTCCACTCTAATTTATAACCGAGGAACACCACTGGCCGGAAGGTCTGTTTCCCTAGTACCAGCGTGGGGAACGTAGAAAGACTGCCGCCCTCTGGCCGTTATCTGTAAACGCAGGCTTAAGCCTGTGCTAATGGTCACCGCAAAATGTCTTGAGGGAGGTAATGGCCAAAAAATTTTAACACATACTTTAAGAAAACACTTTGAAGAACTAAGCTGTACTCACAGCCTGAAAAATGAAAAGGTCCTGCCTTAAAGCTCAGTTTTAACGGATCATGAGACACATGCAAATTCAACCACAAAGACGTAGCAGCTCACACCAGTCAGAATTACCATCAGTAAAAAACTACAAAGAATAAATGCTGAAGGTGCTGTGGAGAAATGCAAACCCTCAACTTTAAGTGGGATGTAACCTGGAAAGAGCCACTAAAGAGAACAGAGTGGAGGTGTCTTTAAGAGGTAAACATTGAGCTACCGTATGATCCAGAGGCTTATTCCTGGACCTATAACCTAAGAAGACAGAATTGGAAAGAAAGAGGCAGGCAAATCTGCATTGCACAGTATTACAATAGCCAAGATATGGAAGTCACCAAAAAGTCCACCGACAGATGGGTGGACAAAGAAGAACTGCTACATGTACAGATGGATTATGAGCTAGCGATAAAATGAAACAATGCCATTTGCAGCACCATAGATGAGTCTAGAAGTAATCACGCAACTTTTAGTAAGTGACAAAGCGAAAGACACATATCCTACCATATCAGTTACAGGTGTTACCTACGAATTGATTCCAACGAAGATATATGCACGGAGAAAGGCAATCACAGATTCAGTACAAAAACGTATGGTTCACCAAATGGAAAGGTGTGAGGGTTGGACACGTTACTATATTGGGGTTAACAGACATATAAAAACACATGTGAAATATATAATCACCAAAGACGTACGCAATTCCAAGAGAAGACTACTCAACACTGTGTCATAACCTACATGGGAAATGGATCCGAAGAAGAATAGATATATGTATATGTATGAAAGAACCACATCTTGCACACCTAGAACAAACAAAACATTGTAATCAAATTTGCTGTGATTAAAAACTAAAAATTAAATTAAAAATACGAACACGAAGTAATGAGACATAACTTTAAAAGGCTTTTTCCTGGCACATTCCATTGTAATTTATAACCTAGAACACGACTTCCACTAAGGCTCTGTTGCCCTAGTGACCAGATTTGGTAAAGGAGAAATGCTGCCGCCTTGTGGCCGTTTCCCGCAAGAGCGGCTTTTAACCCACAGCTAATGGTCACTTAACATTCACAAGGACTCAGGGCTGTAAAGACACCTGCCCTCAACATTGAGCTGAGGTAGGGAATGGATTAAAAAATTCAAAACAGGCAAATGTTTCAAGGAGATAGTAGGAAGAGGTAAATTTTACTCACCGTCTTTTTAAAAAAAGGAAAATGGATAAAAGCTCAACCTCAGGAAGTATTAGACTCATGCAATCTAATCTACAAAAAGGTTTCAACTCACACCAGTCGACTGACCATCAGCAGAAGGTCTACAAACAATAAATGCTGAAGGGGTTGTAGAGAACTGTGTACCCTCTAGCTGCTGGTGAGATGTAAAGTGGTTAACAGCCAATGATGAGAACAGAAAGGAGCTGCGTTTGAAAGTAAAAATTGAGGTACCATTCAATCCAGCAGGTGCACCACTGGGCCTCTCACCTGAGAAGACCAGAATCGAGAAGACCCGGGCTGCAAAAGCTGCACTGCAGCCTTATTGACAATAGACAAGACAGTGAAACAACCAAAATGTCCATCCACAGGTGAATGGATAAAGAAGAGGCGGTCCATGTACACAATGGAATATTAGCCGTGGAAAACAGTGAAACACTGCTCTTTGAGGCACCACACATGAGCCTGGAGATAATCACAAAACATGAGGTAAGTCGGAAAGCAAGAGACCTATATTCTATGATATCACTTATAGGCGTTATCTAATAACTGACACAAATCAACATATTTCCACAGAGAAAGGCACTCACAGACTTAGAAAAAAAAACTATGCTTATCTAAAAGGAAAGGTGGGGGGATTGGATAAATGAAGATTAGCGTTACCATATGTATACAAATACATATTATATACATATATCCAAAAGACCCGCCATATAGCAAGGGAGGTCTACGGAACACGCTGTAATAATTTACATGGGAAGAGGATCTCGACATATATAGATATATAAAATGTGTAGTTGAACCAGAGTGTGTACACCTTGGACAAACAACATTCTAAACATTACCCCAATTTAAAAAATTAAAACAACGAACTAGAAGTAATGAGACATAAACTTATGGGGTGTTTTCCTGGCACATTCCATTGAAATTTACAAGCTAGGAAAACCACTTCCAGAACGGCTCTGCTGCCCTAGTAACCAGATTTGGTAATGGAGAAATGCTCCTGCCTTGTGGCCGATTCGTACACCGGCAGCTTAAACCCAGTGCTAATGGCTACTAAATATTGACACACATTGCAGGCCTGTAAATGACACCTGCCTTCAAAAAAATACCCTGGGGACGAAAATCCACCAGAATATTAAAAAGAGGGCCATCTTCCAACAAGATAATTTCAAGAGGTATATTGTACTCACACTTTGTTTTTATACCAGAATAGAAAAACGCCTGGAAAAATGATAAATTTTAGGAATTTTTAAGGACATGCAAGCCCAATTTACCAAAACCTATCAGCTCACACCAGGCAGAATGTCCATCAGCAAAAATGCTGCAAACAATAAATGCTGAAGGGGTTGTGGAGCAATGTGTACCCACAGCTCTAAGGGGGACGTGGGAAGAGCCACTAATGAAAACACAATGGAGGTGCTTTGAAAAGGTAAACATTGAGCTACCAGTGAACCAAGCATACCATCTGCTGGGCCTATCACCTGAGACAATGAGAATCAAAAAGTCACAGGCTGGCAAACCTGTACGCCAGCAATATTTACCATAGTCAACACTTGGAAGCAACAGAAATGCCCATCAACAGAGGAATGCACCAAGAAGAAGTGGTCCTTGTATACAATGGAGTATTACTCCAGTAAAATATATCAATTAAATTTAAAAAACAAACAAATGTAAGGAGACATCAGCATTTGTGGGTTTATCCGAGCACATTCCACTCTAATTTATAACCGAAGAACACCACTGGCGGGTAGGTCTGTTTCCCAAGTACCAGCGTGGGGAACGTAGAAAGGCTGCCACCCTCTGGCCGTTACCTGCAAAAGCAGCTTTACAGCCTGGGCTAATGGTCACTTCATATGAACAAGTACTGCAGGGCTGTAAATGAAACCTGCCCTCAAAATGTCTTGAGGAAGGTAATGGTTAAAATATTTCAAAATGGGACACATACTTTCAGAAAACACTTTGAAGTACTAAGCCGTAATCACAGCTGGATAAATAAAAAGGACACGCCTTAAAGCTCAATTTCAACGGATTATGAGACACATGCAAATTCAACCACAAAGAGGTATCAGCTCACACCAGTCAGAATAACCATCAGCAAAAAACTACAAAGAATAAATGCTGAAGGTGCTGTGGAGAAATGCATACCCTCAACTTTAAGTGGGACGTAACCTGGAAAGAGCCACTAAAGAGAACAGAATGGAGGTGCCTTTAAAAGGTTAAAGCTGAGCTACCATATGATCCAGTAGACCTATACCTGGACCTATAACCTAAGAAGACAGAATTGGAAAGACACAGGCAGGCAAATCTGCATTGCATAGTATTACAATAGACAAGATACGGAAGTAACCCAAAAGTCCACCGACAGATGGGTGGACAAAGAAGAACTGCTACATGTACACATGGAATATGAGCTAGCGAAAAAATGAAACAATGCCATCTGCAGCACCATAGATGAGTCTAGAAGTAATCACGCAACTTGGAGTAAGTGAGAAAGCGAAAGACACATATCCTATCATATCACATATAGGTGTTACCTAAAAATTGACACAGACGAAGATATTTCCACAGAGAAAGGCAATCACAGATTCAGTACAAAAACTTATGGTTCACCAAATGGAAAGGTGTGAGGATTGGATACATCACCATATTGAGGTGAACAGAGATATACAAACACACGTGAAACGTATAATCACCAAAGACCTACAGAATACCAAGAGAAGACGACTCAACATTGTGTCCTAACCTACATGGGAAAAGATTCCAAAGAAGAATAGATATATGTATATGTGTGAAGGAACCACATCTTGCACACCTAGAACAAACAAACCATTGTAATCGAATTTGCTGTGATAAAGAATAAAAATTGTGTTAAAAATACGAACAAGAAGTAATGACACATATACTTAAAGGGCTTTTTCCTGGCACATTCCATTGTAATTTACAACCTAGAACACGATTTCCATTAAGGCTCTGTTGCCCTAGTGACCAGATTTGGTAAAGGAGAAATGCTGCCGCCTTGTGGCCGTTTCCCGCAAGAGCAGCTTTAAACCCACAGCTAATGGTCACTTGACATTCACAAGGACTCAGGGCTGTAAAGGACACCTGCCGTCAAAAATTGTGCTCCGGTAGGGAATGGACACAAAAATTCAAATCAGGCAAACGTTTCAAGAAGATACTCTGAAGAGGTAAGTATTCCTCACTCTCTTTAAACAAAAAAACAGGAAAATGGATAAAAGCTCAACCTCAGGAATTATTAGACTCATGCAATCTAATCAACCAAAAGGTTTCAACTCACACCTGTCGACTGACCGTCAGCAAAAAGTCTACAAACAATAAATGCTGATGGGGTTGTAGAGAACTCTGTAACCTCTAGGTGCTGGTGAGATGTAAAGTGGTTAACAGCCAATAATGAGTACAGAAAGGAACTGCGTTTAAAAGTAAAAACTGAGGTACCATTCACGCCAGCAGGCACACCACTGGGCCTCTCACCTGAGAAGACCAGAATCGAAAAGACACAGGCTGCAAAAGCTGCACTGCAGCCTTATTCAAAATAGCCAAGATGGGAAGCAACCAAAATGTCCATCAACAGGTGAATGGACAAAGAAGAAGGAGTCCATGTACACAATGGAATATTAGCCATGGAAAACAATGAAACACTGCTCTTTGAGGCACCAGAGATGAGCCTGGAGATAATCACAAAACATGAGGTAAGTCGGAAAGCAAAAGACCTATATCCTATGATATCCCTTATAGGCGTTATCTAATAACAGACACAAATGAACGTATTTCCACAGAGAAAGACACTCACAGACTTAGAAAACCAACTATGCTCATCTAAAAGGAAAGGTAGGGGGAATGGAGAAATGAGATTAGTGTTACTATACATATCCAAACACATATTATATACATATTTCAAAAAGGCCGACCATATAGCAAGGGAGGTCTACAGAACACTCTGTTATATTTTACATGGGAAGAGGATCTGTAGAGTAGACATATATAATGTACAAATGAACCAGATTGTGTACCCCTAGGACAAACAATATTCTAGTCTTTACCCCGATTAAAAAAATTAACAAAAACAAGAAGTAATGAGACCTAAACTTATGGGGGTTTCTCCTGGCACATTCCATTCTAATTTACAACCTAGGAACACGACTTCCAGAAAGGCTCTGCTGCCCTAGTACCCAGATTTGGGAATGGAGAAATGCTGCCTCCTTGTGGCCATTTCCCACAACAGCAGCTTTAAACCCACTGCTAAAGGTCACTAAATATTCACCAACTTGCAATTCTCTAAATGACACCTGCCCTCCAAATAAATCCTGGGATCAAAAATGGAGTAAAAATTTCAAAAGAGGGCAACCTTCCAAGAAGACAATTTCAAGAGGTATATTGTACTCACAGTTTTATCTTTTAAGAGAAAAGAAAAAGGTGTGGGAAAATGATGTATTTTAGGAATTTTCAAAGACATGCAAACCCAAATTACAAAAACCTATCAGCTCACAGCAGTCAGAATGGCCATCAGCAAAAAATGTTTCCAAAAATAAATGCTGAAGGGATTGTGGAGGAATGCGTACACTCAGCTCTAAGGGGGACGTGGTAAGAGCCACTAACGAAAACACAATGGAAGTGCCTTGAAAAGGTAAACATTGAGCTACCCGTCAATCAGTCATACCCACTGCTGGGCCTATCTCTTGAGAAAATGAGAATCAAAACGTCACAGGCTGGCAATCCTGCACTCCAGCCATATTTACCATAGCCAACATTTGGAAGCAATGAAAATGTCCATCAACAGAGGAATGCACCAAGAAGAACTGTTCCATGTACACAGTGGAATATTACTCCAATACTAAATATAAGTTAAATTTAAAAGACAGACATAAGTAAGGAGACATCAGCATTTGTGGGTTTATTCAGGCACATTCCACTCTAATTTATAACCGAGGAACACCACTGGCCGGAAGGTCTGTTTCCCTAGTACCAGCGTGGGGAACGTAGAAAGACTGCCGCCCTCTGGCCGTTATCTGTAAACGCAGGCTTAAGCCTGTGCTAATGGTCACCGCAAAATGTCTTGAGGGAGGTAATGGCCAAAAAATTTTAACACATACTTTAAGAAAACACTTTGAAGAACTAAGCTGTACTCACAGCCTGAAAAATGAAAAGGTCCTGCCTTAAAGCTCAGTTTTAACGGATCATGAGACACATGCAAATTCAACCACAAAGACGTAGCAGCTCACACCAGTCAGAATTACCATCAGTAAAAAACTACAAAGAATAAATGCTGAAGGTGCTGTGGAGAAATGCAAACCCTCAACTTTAAGTGGGACGTAACCTGGAAAGAGCCACTAAAGAGAACAGAGTGGAGGTGTCTTTAAGAGGTAAACATTGAGCTACCGTATGATCCAGAGGCTTATTCCTGGACCTATAACCTAAGAAGACAGAATTGGAAAGAAAGAGGCAGGCAAATCTGCATTGCACAGTATTACAATAGCCAAGATATGGAAGTCACCAAAAAGTCCACCGACAGATGGGTGGACAAAGAAGAACTGCTACATGTACAGATGGATTATGAGCTAGCGATAAAATGAAACAATGCCATTTGCAGCACCATAGATGAGTCTAGAAGTAATCACGCAACTTTTAGTAAGTGACAAAGCGAAAGACACATATCCTACCATATCAGTTACAGGTGTTACCTACGAATTGATTCCAACGAAGATATATGCACGGAGAAAGGCAATCACAGATTCAGTACAAAAACGTATGGTTCACCAAATGGAAAGGTGTGAGGGTTGGACACGTTACTATATTGGGGTTAACAGACATATAAAAACACATGTGAAATATATAATCACCAAAGACGTACGCAATTCCAAGAGAAGACTACTCAACACTGTGTCATAACCTACATGGGAAATGGATCCGAAGAAGAATAGATATATGTATATGTATGAAAGAACCACATCTTGCACACCTAGAACAAACAAAACATTGTAATCAAATTTGCTGTGATTAAAAACTAAAAATTAAATTAAAAATACGAACACGAAGTAATGAGACATAACTTTAAAAGGCTTTTTCCTGGCACATTCCATTGTAATTTATAACCTAGAACACGACTTCCACTAAGGCTCTGTTGCCCTAGTGACCAGATTTGGTAAAGGAGAAATGCTGCCGCCTTGTGGCCGTTTCCCGCAAGAGCGGCTTTTAACCCACAGCTAATGGTCACTTAACATTCACAAGGACTCAGGGCTGTAAAGACACCTGCCCTCAACATTGAGCTGAGGTAGGGAATGGATTAAAAAATTCAAAACAGGCAAATGTTTCAAGGAGATAGTAGGAAGAGGTAAATTTTACTCACCGTCTTTTTAAAAAAAGGAAAATGGATAAAAGCTCAACCTCAGGAAGTATTAGACTCATGCAATCTAATCTACAAAAAGGTTTCAACTCACACCAGTCGACTGACCATCAGCAGAAGGTCTACAAACAATAAATGCTGAAGGGGTTGTAGAGAACTGTGTACCCTCTAGCTGCTGGTGAGATGTAAAGTGGTTAACAGCCAATGATGAGAACAGAAAGGAGCTGCGTTTGAAAGTAAAAATTGAGGTACCATTCAATCCAGCAGGTGCACCACTGGGCCTCTCACCTGAGAAGACCAGAATCGAGAAGACCCGGGCTGCAAAAGCTGCACTGCAGCCTTATTGACAATAGACAAGACAGTGAAACAACCAAAATGTCCATCCACAGGTGAATGGATAAAGAAGAGGCGGTCCATGTACACAATGGAATATTAGCCGTGGAAAACAGTGAAACACTGCTCTTTGAGGCACCACACATGAGCCTGGAGATAATCACAAAACATGAGGTAAGTCGGAAAGCAAGAGACCTATATTCTATGATATCACTTATAGGCGTTATCTAATAACTGACACAAATCAACATATTTCCACAGAGAAAGGCACTCACAGACTTAGAAAAAAAAACTATGCTTATCTAAAAGGAAAGGTGGGGGGATTGGATAAATGAAGATTAGCGTTACCATATGTATACAAATACATATTATATACATATATCCAAAAGACCCGCCATATAGCAAGGGAGGTCTACGGAACACGCTGTAATAATTTACATGGGAAGAGGATCTCGACATATATAGATATATAAAATGTGTAGTTGAACCAGAGTGTGTACACCTTGGACAAACAACATTCTAAACATTACCCCAATTTAAAAAATTAAAACAACGAACTAGAAGTAATGAGACATAAACTTATGGGGGGTTTTCCTGGCACATTCCATTCAAATTTACAAGCTAGGAAAACCACTTCCAGAACGGCTCTGCTGCCCTAGTAACCAGATTTGGTAATGGAGAAATGCTCCTGCCTTGTGGCCGATTCGTACACCGGCAGCTTAAACCCAGTGCTAATGGCTACTAAATATTGACACACATTGCAGGCCTGTAAATGACACCTGCCTTCAAAAAAATACCCTGGGGACGAAAATCCACCAGAATATTAAAAAGAGGGCCATCTTCCAACAAGATAATTTCAAGAGGTATATTGTACTCACACTTTGTTTTTATACCAGAATAGAAAAACGCCTGGAAAAATGATAAATTTTAGGAATTTTTAAGGACATGCAAGCCCAATTTACCAAAACCTATCAGCTCACACCAGGCAGAATGTCCATCAGCAAAAATGCTGCAAACAATAAATGCTGAAGGGGTTGTGGAGCAATGTGTACCCACAGCTCTAAGGGGGACGTGGGAAGAGCCACTAATGAAAACACAATGGAGGTGCTTTGAAAAGGTAAACATTGAGCTACCAGTGAACCAAGCATACCATCTGCTGGGCCTATCACCTGAGAAAATGAGAATCAAAAAGTCACAGGCTGGCAAACCTGTACGCCAGCAATATTTACCATAGTCAACACTTGGAAGCAACAGAAATGCCCATCAACAGAGGAATGCACCAAGAAGAAGTGGTCCTTGTATACAATGGAGTATTACTCCAGTAAAATATATCAATTAAATTTAAAAAACAAACAAATGTAAGGAGACATCAGCATTTGTGGGTTTATCCGAGCACATTCCACTCTAATTTATAACCGAAGAACACCACTGGCGGGTAGGTCTGTTTCCCAAGTACCAGCGTGGGGAACGTAGAAAGGCTGCCACCCTCTGGCCGTTACCTGCAAAAGCAGCTTTACAGCCTGGGCTAATGGTCACTTCATATGAACAAGTACTGCAGGGCTGTAAATGAAACCTGCCCTCAAAATGTCTTGAGGAAGGTAATGGTTAAAATATTTCAAAATGGGACACATACTTTCAGAAAACACTTTGAAGTACTAAGCCGTAATCACAGCTGGATAAATAAAAAGGACACGCCTTAAAGCTCAATTTCAACGGATTATGAGACACATGCAAATTCAACCACAAAGAGGTATCAGCTCACACCAGTCAGAATAACCATCAGCAAAAAACTACAAAGAATAAATGCTGAAGGTGCTGTGGAGAAATGCATACCCTCAACTTTAAGTGGGACGTAACCTGGAAAGAGCCACTAAAGAGAACAGAATGGAGGTGCCTTTAAAAGGTTAAAGCTGAGCTACCATATGATCCAGTAGACCTATACCTGGACCTATAACCTAAGAAGACAGAATTGGAAAGACACAGGCAGGCAAATCTGCATTGCATAGTATTACAATAGACAAGATACGGAAGTAACCCAAAAGTCCACCGACAGATGGGTGGACAAAGAAGAACTGCTACATGTACACATGGAATATGAGCTAGCGAAAAAATGAAACAATGCCATCTGCAGCACCATAGATGAGTCTAGAAGTAATCACGCAACTTGGAGTAAGTGAGAAAGCGAAAGACACATATCCTATCATATCACATATAGGTGTTACCTAAAAATTGACACAGACGAAGATATTTCCACAGAGAAAGGCAATCACAGATTCAGTACAAAAACTTATGGTTCACCAAATGGAAAGGTGTGAGGATTGGATACATCACCATATTGAGGTGAACAGAGATATACAAACACACGTGAAACGTATAATCACCAAAGACCTACAGAATACCAAGAGAAGACGACTCAACATTGTGTCCTAACCTACATGGGAAAAGATTCCAAAGAAGAATAGATATATGTATATGTGTGAAGGAACCACATCTTGCACACCTAGAACAAACAAACCATTGTAATCGAATTTGCTGTGATAAAGAATAAAAATTGTGTTAAAAATACGAACAAGAAGTAATGACACATATACTTAAAGGGCTTTTTCCTGGCACATTCCATTGTAATTTACAACCTAGAACACGATTTCCATTAAGGCTCTGTTGCCCTAGTGACCAGATTTGGTAAAGGAGAAATGCTGCCGCCTTGTGGCCGTTTCCCGCAAGAGCAGCTTTAAACCCACAGCTAATGGTCACTTGACATTCACAAGGACTCAGGGCTGTAAAGGACACCTGCCGTCAAAAATTGTGCTCCGGTAGGGAATGGACACAAAAATTCAAAACAGGCAAACGTTTCAAGAAGATACTCTGAAGAGGTAGGTATTCCTCACTCTCTTTAAACAAAAAAACAGGAAAATGGATAAAAGCTCAACCTCAGGAATTATTAGACTCATGCAATCTAATCAACCAAAAGGTTTCAACTCACACCTGTCGACTGACCGTCAGCAAAAAGTCTACAAACAATAAATGCTGATGGGGTTGTAGAGAACTCTGTAACCTCTAGGTGCTGGTGAGATGTAAAGTGGTTAACAGCCAATAATGAGTACAGAAAGGAACTGCGTTTAAAAGTAAAAACTGAGGTACCATTCACGCCAGCAGGCACACCACTGGGCCTCTCACCTGAGAAGACCAGAATCGAAAAGACACAGGCTGCAAAAGCTGCACTGCAGCCTTATTCAAAATAGCCAAGATGGGAAGCAACCAAAATGTCCATCAACAGGTGAATGGACAAAGAAGAAGGAGTCCATGTACACAATGGAATATTAGCCATGGAAAACAGTGAAACACTGCTCTTTGAGGCACCACACATGAGCCTGGAGATAATCACAAAACATGAGGTAAGTCGGAAAGCAAAAGACCTATATCCTATGATATCCCTTATAGGCGTTATCTAATAACAGACACAAATGAACATATTTCCACAGAGAAAGACACTCACAGACTTAGAAAACCAACTATGCTCATCTAAAAGGAAAGGTAGGGGGAATGGAGAAATGAGATTAGTGTTACTATACATATCCAAACACATATTATATACATATTTCAAAAAGGCCGACCATATAGCAAGGGAGGTCTACAGAACACTCTGTTATATTTTACATGGGAAGAGGATCTGTAGAGTAGACATATATAATGTACAAATGAACCAGATTGTGTACCCCTAGGACAAACAATATTCTAGTCTTTACCCCGATTAAAAAAATTAACAAAAACAAGAAGTAATGAGACCTAAACTTATGGGGGTTTCTCCTGGCACATTCCATTCTAATTTACAACCTAGGAACACGACTTCCAGAAAGGCTCTGCTGCCCTAGTACCCAGATTTGGGAATGGAGAAATGCTGCCTCCTTGTGGCCATTTCCCACAACAGCAGCTTTAAACCCACTGCTAAAGGTCACTAAATATTCACCAACTTGCAATTCTCTAAATGACACCTGCCCTCCAAATAAATCCTGGGATCAAAAATGGAGTAAAAATTTCAAAAGAGGGCAACCTTCCAAGAAGACAATTTCAAGAGGTATATTGTACTCACAGTTTTATCTTTTAAGAGAAAAGAAAAAGATGTGGGAAAATGATGTATTTTAGGAATTTTCAAAGACATGCAAACCCAAATTACAAAAACCTATCAGCTCACAGCAGTCAGAATGGCCATCAGCAAAAAATGTTTCCAAAAATAAATGCTGAAGGGATTGTGGAGGAATGCGTACACTCAGCTCTAAGGGGGACGTGGTAAGAGCCACTAACGAAAACACAATGGAAGTGCCTTGAAAAGGTAAACATTGAGCTACCCGTCAATCAGTCATACCCACTGCTGGGCCTATCTCTTGAGAAAATGAGAATCAAAACGTCACAGGCTGGCAATCCTGCACTCCAGCCATATTTACCATAGCCAACATTTGGAAGCAATGAAAATGTCCATCAACAGAGGAATGCACCAAGAAGAACTGTTCCATGTACACAGTGGAATATTACTCCAATACTAAATATAAGTTAAATTTAAAAGACAGACATAAGTAAGGAGACATCAGCATTTGTGGGTTTATTCAGGCACATTCCACTCTAATTTATAACCGAGGAACACCACTGGCCGGAAGGTCTGTTTCCCTAGTACCAGCGTGGGGAACGTAGAAAGACTGCCGCCCTCTGGCCGTTATCTGTAAACGCAGGCTTAAGCCTGTGCTAATGGTCACCGCAAAATGTCTTGAGGGAGGTAATGGCCAAAAAATTTTAACACATACTTTAAGAAAACACTTTGAAGAACTAAGCTGTACTCACAGCCTGAAAAATGAAAAGGTCCTGCCTTAAAGCTCAGTTTTAACGGATCATGAGACACATGCAAATTCAACCACAAAGACGTAGCAGCTCACACCAGTCAGAATTACCATCAGTAAAAAACTACAAAGAATAAATGCTGAAGATGCTGTGGAGAAATGCAAACCCTCAACTTTAAGTGGGATGTAACCTGGAAAGAGCCACTAAAGAGAACAGAGTGGAGGTGTCTTTAAGGGGTAAACATTGAGCTACCGTATGATCCAGAGGCTTATTCCTGGACCTATAACCTAAGAAGACAGAATTGGAAAGAAAGAGGCAGGCAAATCTGCATTGCACAGTATTACAATAGCCAAGATATGGAAGTCACCAAAAAGTCCACCGACAGATGGGTGGACAAAGAAGAACTGCTACATGTACAGATGGATTATGAGCTAGCGATAAAATGAAACAATGCCATTTGCAGCACCATAGATGAGTCTAGAAGTAATCACGCAACTTTTAGTAAGTGACAAAGCGAAAGACACATATCCTACCATATCAGTTACAGGTGTTACCTACGAATTGATTCCAACGAAGATATATGCACGGAGAAAGGCAATCACAGATTCAGTACAAAAACGTATGGTTCACCAAATGGAAAGGTGTGAGGGTTGGACACGTTACTATATTGGGGTTAACAGACATATAAAAACACATGTGAAATATATAATCACCAAAGACGTACGCAATTCCAAGAGAAGACTACTCAACACTGTGTCATAACCTACATGGGAAATGGATCCGAAGAAGAATAGATATATGTATATGTATGAAAGAACCACATCTTGCACACCTAGAACAAACAAAACATTGTAATCAAATTTGCTGTGATTAAAAACTAAAAATTAAATTAAAAATACGAACACGAAGTAATGAGACATAACTTTAAAAGGCTTTTTCCTGGCACATTCCATTGTAATTTATAACCTAGAACACGACTTCCACTAAGGCTCTGTTGCCCTAGTGACCAGATTTGGTAAAGGAGAAATGCTGCCGCCTTGTGGCCGTTTCCCGCAAGAGCGGCTTTTAACCCACAGCTAATGGTCACTTAACATTCACAAGGACTCAGGGCTGTAAAGACACCTGCCCTCAACATTGAGCTGAGGTAGGGAATGGATTAAAAAATTCAAAACAGGCAAATGTTTCAAGGAGATAGTAGGAAGAGGTAAATTTTACTCACCGTCTTTTTAAAAAAAGGAAAATGGATAAAAGCTCAACCTCAGGAAGTATTAGACTCATGCAATCTAATCTACAAAAAGGTTTCAACTCACACCAGTCGACTGACCATCAGCAGAAGGTCTACAAACAATAAATGCTGAAGGGGTTGTAGAGAACTGTGTACCCTCTAGCTGCTGGTGAGATGTAAAGTGGTTAACAGCCAATGATGAGAACAGAAAGGAGCTGCGTTTGAAAGTAAAAATTGAGGTACCATTCAATCCAGCAGGTGCACCACTGGGCCTCTCACCTGAGAAGACCAGAATCGAGAAGACCCGGGCTGCAAAAGCTGCACTGCAGCCTTATTGACAATAGACAAGACAGTGAAACAACCAAAATGTCCATCCACAGGTGAATGGATAAAGAAGAGGCGGTCCATGTACACAATGGAATATTAGCCGTGGAAAACAGTGAAACACTGCTCTTTGAGGCACCACACATGAGCCTGGAGATAATCACAAAACATGAGGTAAGTCGGAAAGCAAGAGACCTATATTCTATGATATCACTTATAGGCGTTATCTAATAACTGACACAAATCAACATATTTCCACAGAGAAAGGCACTCACAGACTTAGAAAAAAAAACTATGCTTATCTAAAAGGAAAGGTGGGGGGATTGGATAAATGAAGATTAGCGTTACCATATGTATACAAATACATATTATATACATATATCCAAAAGACCCGCCATATAGCAAGGGAGGTCTACGGAACACGCTGTAATAATTTACATGGGAAGAGGATCTCGACATATATAGATATATAAAATGTGTAGTTGAACCAGAGTGTGTACACCTTGGACAAACAACATTCTAAACATTACCCCAATTTAAAAAATTAAAACAACGAACTAGAAGTAATGAGACATAAACTTATGGGGGGTTTTCCTGACACATTCCATTCAAATTTACAAGCTAGGAAAACCACTTCCAGAACGGCTCTGCTGCCCTAGTAACCAGATTTGGTAATGGAGAAATGCTCCTGCCTTGTGGCCGATTCGTACACCGGCAGCTTAAACCCAGTGCTAATGGCTACTGAATATTGACACACATTGCAGGCCTGTAAATGACACCTGCCTTCAAAAAAATACCCTGGGGACGAAAATCCACCAGAATATTAAAAAGAGGGCCATCTTCCAACAAGATAATTTCAAGAGGTATATTGTACTCACACTTTGTTTTTATATCAGAATAGAAAAACGCCTGGAAAAATGATAAATTTTAGGAATTTTTAAGGACATGCAAGCCCAATTTACCAAAACCTATCAGCTCACACCAGGCAGAATGTCCATCAGCAAAAATGCTGCAAACAATAAATGCTGAAGGGATTGTGGAGCAATGTGTACCCACAGCTCTAAGGGGGACGTGGGAAGAGCCACTAATGAAAACACAATGGAGGTGCTTTGAAAAGGTAAACATTGAGCTACCAGTGAACCAAGCATACCATCTGCTGGGCCTATCACCTGAGAAAATGAGAATCAAAAAGTCACAGGCTGGCAAACCTGTACGCCAGCAATATTTACCATAGTCAACACTTGGAAGCAACAGAAATGCCCATCAACAGAGGAATGCACCAAGAAGAAGTGGTCCTTGTATACAATGGAGTATTACTCCAGTAAAATATATCAATTAAATTTAAAAAACAAACAAATGTAAGGAGACATCAGCATTTGTGGGTTTATCCGAGCACATTCCACTCTAATTTATAACCGAAGAACACCACTGGCGGGTAGGTCTGTTTCCCAAGTACCAGCGTGGGGAACGTAGAAAGGCTGCCACCCTCTGGCCGTTACCTGCAAAAGCAGCTTTACAGCCTGGGCTAATGGTCACTTCATATGAACAAGTACTGCAGGGCTGTAAATGAAACCTGCCCTCAAAATGTCTTGAGGAAGGTAATGGTTAAAATATTTCAAAATGGGACACATACTTTCAGAAAACACTTTGAAGTACTAAGCCGTAATCACAGCTGGATAAATAAAAAGGACACGCCTTAAAGCTCAATTTCAACGGATTATGAGACACATGCAAATTCAACCACAAAGAGGTATCAGCTCACACCAGTCAGAATAACCATCAGCAAAAAACTACAAAGAATAAATGCTGAAGGTGCTGTGGAGAAATGCATACCCTCAACTTTAAGTGGGACGTAACCTGGAAAGAGCCACTAAAGAGAACAGAATGGAGGTGCCTTTAAAAGGTTAAAGCTGAGCTACCATATGATCCAGTAGACCTATACCTGGACCTATAACCTAAGAAGACAGAATTGGAAAGACACAGGCAGGCAAATCTGCATTGCATAGTATTACAATAGACAAGATACGGAAGTAACCCAAAAGTCCACCGACAGATGGGTGGACAAAGAAGAACTGCTACATGTACACATGGAATATGAGCTAGCGAAAAAATGAAACAATGCCATCTGCAGCACCATAGATGAGTCTAGAAGTAATCACGCAACTTGGAGTAAGTGAGAAAGCGAAAGACACATATCCTATCATATCACATATAGGTGTTACCTAAAAATTGACACAGACGAAGATATTTCCACAGAGAAAGGCAATCACAGATTCAGTACAAAAACTTATGGTTCACCAAATGGAAAGGTGTGAGGATTGGATACATCACCATATTGAGGTGAACAGAGATATACAAACACACGTGAAACATATAATCACCAAAGACCTACAGAATACCAAGAGAAGACGACTCAACATTGTGTCCTAACCTACATGGGAAAAGATTCCAAAGAAGAATAGATATATGTATATGTGTGAAGGAACCACATCTTGCACACCTAGAACAAACAAACCATTGTAATCGAATTTGCTGTGATAAAGAATAAAAATTGTGTTAAAAATACGAACAAGAAGTAATGACACATATACTTAAAGGGCTTTTTCCTGGCACATTCCATTGTAATTTACAACCTAGAACACGATTTCCATTAAGGCTCTGTTGCCCTAGTGACCAGATTTGGTAAAGGAGAAATGCTGCCGCCTTGTGGCCGTTTCCCGCAAGAGCAGCTTTAAACCCACAGCTAATGGTCACTTGACATTCACAAGGACTCAGGGCTGTAAAGGACACCTGCCGTCAAAAATTGTGCTCCGGTAGGGAATGGACACAAAAATTCAAAACAGGCAAACGTTTCAAGAAGATACTCTGAAGAGGTAAGTATTCCTCACTCTCTTTAAACAAAAAAACAGGAAAATGGATAAAAGCTCAACCTCAGGAATTATTAGACTCATGCAATCTAATCAACCAAAAGGTTTCAACTCACACCTGTCGACTGACCGTCAGCAAAAAGTCTACAAACAATAAATGCTGATGGGGTTGTAGAGAACTCTGTAACCTCTAGGTGCTGGTGAGATGTAAAGTGGTTAACAGCCAATAATGAGTACAGAAAGGAACTGCGTTTAAAAGTAAAAACTGAGGTACCATTCACGCCAGCAGGCACACCACTGGGCCTCTCACCTGAGAAGACCAGAATCGAAAAGACACAGGCTGCAAAAGCTGCACTGCAGCCTTATTCAAAATAGCCAAGATGGGAAGCAACCAAAATGTCCATCAACAGGTGAATGGACAAAGAAGAAGGAGTCCATGTACACAATGGAATATTAGCCATGGAAAACAGTGAAACACTGCTCTTTGAGGCACCACACATGAGCCTGGAGATAATCACAAAACATGAGGTAAGTCGGAAAGCAAAAGACCTATATCCTATGATATCCCTTATAGGCGTTATCTAATAACAGACACAAATGAACGTATTTCCACAGAGAAAGACACTCACAGACTTAGAAAACCAACTATGCTCATCTAAAAGGAAAGGTAGGGGCAATGGAGAAATGAGATTAGTGTTACTATACATATCCAAACACATATTATATACATATTTCAAAAAGGCCGACCATATAGCAAGGGAGGTCTACAGAACACTCTGTTATATTTTACATGGGAAGAGGATCTGTAGAGTAGACATATATAATGTACAAATGAACCAGATTGTGTACCCCTAGGACAAACAATATTCTAGTCTTTACCCCGATTAAAAAAATTAACAAAAACAAGAAGTAATGAGACCTAAACTTATGGGGGTTTCTCCTGGCACATTCCATTCTAATTTACAACCTAGGAACACGACTTCCAGAAAGGCTCTGCTGCCCTAGTACCCAGATTTGGGAATGGAGAAATGCTGCCTCCTTGTGGCCATTTCCCACAACAGCAGCTTTAAACCCACTGCTAAAGGTCACTAAATATTCACCAACTTGCAATTCTCTAAATGACACCTGCCCTCCAAATAAATCCTGGGATCAAAAATGGAGTAAAAATTTCAAAAGAGGGCAACCTTCCAAGAAGACAATTTCAAGAGGTATATTGTACTCACAGTTTTATCTTTTAAGAGAAAAGAAAAAGGTGTGGGAAAATGATGTATTTTAGGAATTTTCAAAGACATGCAAACCCAAATTACAAAAACCTATCAGCTCACAGCAGTCAGAATGGCCATCAGCAAAAAATGTTTCCAAAAATAAATGCTGAAGGGATTGTGGAGGAATGCGTACACTCAGCTCTAAGGGGGACGTGGTAAGAGCCACTAACGAAAACACAATGGAAGTGCCTTGAAAAGGTAAACATTGAGCTACCCGTCAATCAGTCATACCCACTGCTGGGCCTATCTCTTGAGAAAATGAGAATCAAAACGTCACAGGCTGGCAATCCTGCACTCCAGCCATATTTACCATAGCCAACATTTGGAAGCAATGAAAATGTCCATCAACAGAGGAATGCACCAAGAAGAACTGTTCCATGTACACAGTGGAATATTACTCCAATACTAAATATAAGTTAAATTTAAAAGACAGACATAAGTAAGGAGACATCAGCATTTGTGGGTTTATTCAGGCACATTCCACTCTAATTTATAACCGAGGAACACCACTGGCCGGAAGGTCTGTTTCCCTAGTACCAGCGTGGGGAACGTAGAAAGACTGCCGCCCTCTGGCCGTTATCTGTAAACGCAGGCTTAAGCCTGTGCTAATGGTCACCGCAAAATGTCTTGAGGGAGGTAATGGCCAAAAAATTTTAACACATACTTTAAGAAAACACTTTGAAGAACTAAGCTGTACTCACAGCCTGAAAAATGAAAAGGTCCTGCCTTAAAGCTCAGTTTTAACGGATCATGAGACACATGCAAATTCAACCACAAAGACGTAGCAGCTCACACCAGTCAGAATTACCATCAGTAAAAAACTACAAAGAATAAATGCTGAAGGTGCTGTGGAGAAATGCAAACCCTCAACTTTAAGTGGGACGTAACCTGGAAAGAGCCACTAAAGAGAACAGAGTGGAGGTGTCTTTAAGAGGTAAACATTGAGCTACCGTATGATCCAGAGGCTTATTCCTGGACCTATAACCTAAGAAGACAGAATTGGAAAGAAAGAGGCAGGCAAATCTGCATTGCACAGTATTACAATAGCCAAGATATGGAAGTCACCAAAAAGTCCACCGACAGATGGGTGGACAAAGAAGAACTGCTACATGTACAGATGGATTATGAGCTAGCGATAAAATGAAACAATGCCATTTGCAGCACCATAGATGAGTCTAGAAGTAATCACGCAACTTTTAGTAAGTGACAAAGCGAAAGACACATATCCTACCATATCAGTTACAGGTGTTACCTACGAATTGATTCCAACGAAGATATATGCACGGAGAAAGGCAATCACAGATTCAGTACAAAAACGTATGGTTCACCAAATGGAAAGGTGTGAGGGTTGGACACGTTACTATATTGGGGTTAACAGACATATAAAAACACATGTGAAATATATAATCACCAAAGACGTACGCAATTCCAAGAGAAGACTACTCAACACTGTGTCATAACCTACATGGGAAATGGATCCGAAGAAGAATAGATATATGTATATGTATGAAAGAACCACATCTTGCACACCTAGAACAAACAAAACATTGTAATCAAATTTGCTGTGATTAAAAACTAAAAATTAAATTAAAAATACGAACACGAAGTAATGAGACATAACTTTAAAAGGCTTTTTCCTGGCACATTCCATTGTAATTTATAACCTAGAACACGACTTCCACTAAGGCTCTGTTGCCCTAGTGACCAGATTTGGTAAAGGAGAAATGCTGCCGCCTTGTGGCCGTTTCCCGCAAGAGCGGCTTTTAACCCACAGCTAATGGTCACTTAACATTCACAAGGACTCAGGGCTGTAAAGACACCTGCCCTCAACATTGAGCTGAGGTAGGGAATGGATTAAAAAATTCAAAACAGGCAAATGTTTCAAGGAGATAGTAGGAAGAGGTAAATTTTACTCACCGTCTTTTTAAAAAAAGGAAAATGGATAAAAGCTCAACCTCAGGAAGTATTAGACTCATGCAATCTAATCTACAAAAAGGTTTCAACTCACACCAGTCGACTGACCATCAGCAGAAGGTCTACAAACAATAAATGCTGAAGGGGTTGTAGAGAACTGTGTACCCTCTAGCTGCTGGTGAGATGTAAAGTGGTTAACAGCCAATGATGAGAACAGAAAGGAGCTGCGTTTGAAAGTAAAAATTGAGGTACCATTCAATCCAGCAGGTGCACCACTGGGCCTCTCACCTGAGAAGACCAGAATCGAGAAGACCCGGGCTGCAAAAGCTGCACTGCAGCCTTATTGACAATAGACAAGACAGTGAAACAACCAAAATGTCCATCCACAGGTGAATGGATAAAGAAGAGGCGGTCCATGTACACAATGGAATATTAGCCGTGGAAAACAGTGAAACACTGCTCTTTGAGGCACCACACATGAGCCTGGAGATAATCACAAAACATGAGGTAAGTCGGAAAGCAAGAGACCTATATTCTATGATATCACTTATAGGCGTTATCTAATAACTGACACAAATCAACATATTTCCACAGAGAAAGGCACTCACAGACTTAGAAAAAAAAACTATGCTTATCTAAAAGGAAAGGTGGGGGGATTGGATAAATGAAGATTAGCGTTACCATATGTATACAAATACATATTATATACATATATCCAAAAGACCCGCCATATAGCAAGGGAGGTCTACGGAACACGCTGTAATAATTTACATGGGAAGAGGATCTCGACATATATAGATATATAAAATGTGTAGTTGAACCAGAGTGTGTACACCTTGGACAAACAACATTCTAAACATTACCCCAATTTAAAAAATTAAAACAACGAACTAGAAGTAATGAGACATAAACTTATGGGGGGTTTTCCTGGCACATTCCATTCAAATTTACAAGCTAGGAAAACCACTTCCAGAACGGCTCTGCTGCCCTAGTAACCAGATTTGGTAATGGAGAAATGCTCCTGCCTTGTGGCCGATTCGTACACCGGCAGCTTAAACCCAGTGCTAATGGCTACTAAATATTGACACACATTGCAGGCCTGTAAATGACACCTGCCTTCAAAAAAATACCCTGGGGACGAAAATCCACCAGAATATTAAAAAGAGGGCCATCTTCCAACAAGATAATTTCAAGAGGTATATTGTACTCACACTTTGTTTTTATACCAGAATAGAAAAACGCCTGGAAAAATGATAAATTTTAGGAATTTTTAAGGACATGCAAGCCCAATTTACCAAAACCTATCAGCTCACACCAGGCAGAATGTCCATCAGCAAAAATGCTGCAAACAATAAATGCTGAAGGGGTTGTGGAGCAATGTGTACCCACAGCTCTAAGGGGGACGTGGGAAGAGCCACTAATGAAAACACAATGGAGGTGCTTTGAAAAGGTAAACATTGAGCTACCAGTGAACCAAGCATACCATCTGCTGGGCCTATCACCTGAGAAAATGAGAATCAAAAAGTCACAGGCTGGCAAACCTGTACGCCAGCAATATTTACCATAGTCAACACTTGGAAGCAACAGAAATGCCCATCAACAGAGGAATGCACCAAGAAGAAGTGGTCCTTGTATACAATGGAGTATTACTCCAGTAAAATATATCAATTAAATTTAAAAAACAAACAAATGTAAGGAGACATCAGCATTTGTGGGTTTATCCGAGCACATTCCACTCTAATTTATAACCGAAGAACACCACTGGCGGGTAGGTCTGTTTCCCAAGTACCAGCGTGGGGAACGTAGAAAGGCTGCCACCCTCTGGCCGTTACCTGCAAAAGCAGCTTTACAGCCTGGGCTAATGGTCACTTCATATGAACAAGTACTGCAGGGCTGTAAATGAAACCTGCCCTCAAAATGTCTTGAGGAAGGTAATGGTTAAAATATTTCAAAATGGGACACATACTTTCAGAAAACACTTTGAAGTACTAAGCCGTAATCACAGCTGGATAAATAAAAAGGACACGCCTTAAAGCTCAATTTCAACGGATTATGAGACACATGCAAATTCAACCACAAAGAGGTATCAGCTCACACCAGTCAGAATAACCATCAGCAAAAAACTACAAAGAATAAATGCTGAAGGTGCTGTGGAGAAATGCATACCCTCAACTTTAAGTGGGACGTAACCTGGAAAGAGCCACTAAAGAGAACAGAATGGAGGTGCCTTTAAAAGGTTAAAGCTGAGCTACCATATGATCCAGTAGACCTATACCTGGACCTATAACCTAAGAAGACAGAATTGGAAAGACACAGGCAGGCAAATCTGCATTGCATAGTATTACAATAGACAAGATACGGAAGTAACCCAAAAGTCCACCGACAGATGGGTGGACAAAGAAGAACTGCTACATGTACACATGGAATATGAGCTAGCGAAAAAATGAAACAATGCCATCTGCAGCACCATAGATGAGTCTAGAAGTAATCACGCAACTTGGAGTAAGTGAGAAAGCGAAAGACACATATCCTATCATATCACATATAGGTGTTACCTAAAAATTGACACAGACGAAGATATTTCCACAGAGAAAGGCAATCACAGATTCAGTACAAAAACTTATGGTTCACCAAATGGAAAGGTGTGAGGATTGGATACATCACCATATTGAGGTGAACAGAGATATACAAACACACGTGAAACGTATAATCACCAAAGACCTACAGAATACCAAGAGAAGACGACTCAACATTGTGTCCTAACCTACATGGGAAAAGATTCCAAAGAAGAATAGATATATGTATATGTGTGAAGGAACCACATCTTGCACACCTAGAACAAACAAACCATTGTAATCGAATTTGCTGTGATAAAGAATAAAAATTGTGTTAAAAATACGAACAAGAAGTAATGACACATATACTTAAAGGGCTTTTTCCTGGCACATTCCATTGTAATTTACAACCTAGAACACGATTTCCATTAAGGCTCTGTTGCCCTAGTGACCAGATTTGGTAAAGGAGAAATGCTGCCGCCTTGTGGCCGTTTCCCGCAAGAGCAGCTTTAAACCCACAGCTAATGGTCACTTGACATTCACAAGGACTCAGGGCTGTAAAGGACACCTGCCGTCAAAAATTGTGCTCCGGTAGGGAATGGACACAAAAATTCAAAACAGGCAAACGTTTCAAGAAGATACTCTGAAGAGGTAGGTATTCCTCACTCTCTTTAAACAAAAAAACAGGAAAATGGATAAAAGCTCAACCTCAGGAATTATTAGACTCATGCAATCTAATCAACCAAAAGGTTTCAACTCACACCTGTCGACTGACCGTCAGCAAAAAGTCTACAAACAATAAATGCTGATGGGGTTGTAGAGAACTCTGTAACCTCTAGGTGCTGGTGAGATGTAAAGTGGTTAACAGCCAATAATGAGTACAGAAAGGAACTGCGTTTAAAAGTAAAAACTGAGGTACCATTCACGCCAGCAGGCACACCACTGGGCCTCTCACCTGAGAAGACCAGAATCGAAAAGACACAGGCTGCAAAAGCTGCACTGCAGCCTTATTCAAAATAGCCAAGATGGGAAGCAACCAAAATGTCCATCAACAGGTGAATGGACAAAGAAGAAGGAGTCCATGTACACAATGGAATATTAGCCATGGAAAACAGTGAAACACTGCTCTTTGAGGCACCACACATGAGCCTGGAGATAATCACAAAACATGAGGTAAGTCGGAAAGCAAAAGACCTATATCCTATGATATCCCTTATAGGCGTTATCTAATAACAGACACAAATGAACATATTTCCACAGAGAAAGACACTCACAGACTTAGAAAACCAACTATGCTCATCTAAAAGGAAAGGTAGGGGGAATGGAGAAATGAGATTAGTGTTACTATACATATCCAAACACATATTATATACATATTTCAAAAAGGCCGACCATATAGCAAGGGAGGTCTACAGAACACTCTGTTATATTTTACATGGGAAGAGGATCTGTAGAGTAGACATATATAATGTACAAATGAACCAGATTGTGTACCCCTAGGACAAACAATATTCTAGTCTTTACCCCGATTAAAAAAATTAACAAAAACAAGAAGTAATGAGACCTAAACTTATGGGGGTTTCTCCTGGCACATTCCATTCTAATTTACAACCTAGGAACACGACTTCCAGAAAGGCTCTGCTGCCCTAGTACCCAGATTTGGGAATGGAGAAATGCTGCCTCCTTGTGGCCATTTCCCACAACAGCAGCTTTAAACCCACTGCTAAAGGTCACTAAATATTCACCAACTTGCAATTCTCTAAATGACACCTGCCCTCCAAATAAATCCTGGGATCAAAAATGGAGTAAAAATTTCAAAAGAGGGCAACCTTCCAAGAAGACAATTTCAAGAGGTATATTGTACTCACAGTTTTATCTTTTAAGAGAAAAGAAAAAGGTGTGGGAAAATGATGTATTTTAGGAATTTTCAAAGACATGCAAACCCAAATTACAAAAACCTATCAGCTCACAGCAGTCAGAATGGCCATCAGCAAAAAATGTTTCCAAAAATAAATGCTGAAGGGATTGTGGAGGAATGCGTACACTCAGCTCTAAGGGGGACGTGGTAAGAGCCACTAACGAAAACACAATGGAAGTGCCTTGAAAAGGTAAACATTGAGCTACCCGTCAATCAGTCATACCCACTGCTGGGCCTATCTCTTGAGAAAATGAGAATCAAAACGTCACAGGCTGGCAATCCTGCACTCCAGCCATATTTACCATAGCCAACATTTGGAAGCAATGAAAATGTCCATCAACAGAGGAATGCACCAAGAAGAACTGTTCCATGTACACAGTGGAATATTACTCCAATACTAAATATAAGTTAAATTTAAAAGACAGACATAAGTAAGGAGACATCAGCATTTGTGGGTTTATTCAGGCACATTCCACTCTAATTTATAACCGAGGAACACCACTGGCCGGAAGGTCTGTTTCCCTAGTACCAGCGTGGGGAACGTAGAAAGACTGCCGCCCTCTGGCCGTTATCTGTAAACGCAGGCTTAAGCCTGTGCTAATGGTCACCGCAAAATGTCTTGAGGGAGGTAATGGCCAAAAAATTTTAACACATACTTTAAGAAAACACTTTGAAGAACTAAGCTGTACTCACAGCCTGAAAAATGAAAAGGTCCTGCCTTAAAGCTCAGTTTTAACGGATCATGAGACACATGCAAATTCAACCACAAAGACGTAGCAGCTCACACCAGTCAGAATTACCATCAGTAAAAAACTACAAAGAATAAATGCTGAAGGTGCTGTGGAGAAATGCAAACCCTCAACTTTAAGTGGGATGTAACCTGGAAAGAGCCACTAAAGAGAACAGAGTGGAGGTGTCTTTAAGGGGTAAACATTGAGCTACCGTATGATCCAGAGGCTTATTCCTGGACCTATAACCTAAGAAGACAGAATTGGAAAGAAAGAGGCAGGCAAATCTGCATTGCACAGTATTACAATAGCCAAGATATGGAAGTCACCAAAAAGTCCACCGACAGATGGGTGGACAAAGAAGAACTGCTACATGTACAGATGGATTATGAGCTAGCGATAAAATGAAACAATGCCATTTGCAGCACCATAGATGAGTCTAGAAGTAATCACGCAACTTTTAGTAAGTGACAAAGCGAAAGACACATATCCTACCATATCAGTTACAGGTGTTACCTACGAATTGATTCCAACGAAGATATATCCACGGAGAAAGGCAATCACAGATTCAGTACAAAAACGTATGGTTCACCAAATGGAAAGGTGTGAGGGTTGGACACGTTACTATATTGGGGTTAACAGACATATAAAAACACATGTGAAATATATAATCACCAAAGACGTACGCAATTCCAAGAGAAGACTACTCAACACTGTGTCATAACCTACATGGGAAATGGATCCGAAGAAGAATAGATATATGTATATGTATGAAAGAACCACATCTTGCACACCTAGAACAAACAAAACATTGTAATCAAATTTGCTGTGATTAAAAACTAAAAATTAAATTAAAAATACGAACACGAAGTAATGAGACATAACTTTAAAAGGCTTTTTCCTGGCACATTCCATTGTAATTTATAACCTAGAACACGACTTCCACTAAGGCTCTGTTGCCCTAGTGACCAGATTTGGTAAAGGAGAAATGCTGCCGCCTTGTGGCCGTTTCCCGCAAGAGCGGCTTTTAACCCACAGCTAATGGTCACTTAACATTCACAAGGACTCAGGGCTGTAAAGACACCTGCCCTCAACATTGAGCTGAGGTAGGGAATGGATTAAAAAATTCAAAACAGGCAAATGTTTCAAGGAGATAGTAGGAAGAGGTAAATTTTACTCACCGTCTTTTTAAAAAAAGGAAAATGGATAAAAGCTCAACCTCAGGAAGTATTAGACTCATGCAATCTAATCTACAAAAAGGTTTCAACTCACACCAGTCGACTGACCATCAGCAGAAGGTCTACAAACAATAAATGCTGAAGGGGTTGTAGAGAACTGTGTACCCTCTAGCTGCTGGTGAGATGTAAAGTGGTTAACAGCCAATGATGAGAACAGAAAGGAGCTGCGTTTGAAAGTAAAAATTGAGGTACCATTCAATCCAGCAGGTGCACCACTGGGCCTCTCACCTGAGAAGACCAGAATCGAGAAGACCCGGGCTGCAAAAGCTGCACTGCAGCCTTATTGACAATAGACAAGACAGTGAAACAACCAAAATGTCCATCCACAGGTGAATGGATAAAGAAGAGGCGGTCCATGTACACAATGGAATATTAGCCGTGGAAAACAGTGAAACACTGCTCTTTGAGGCACCACACATGAGCCTGGAGATAATCACAAAACATGAGGTAAGTCGGAAAGCAAGAGACCTATATTCTATGATATCACTTATAGGCGTTATCTAATAACTGACACAAATCAACATATTTCCACAGAGAAAGGCACTCACAGACTTAGAAAAAAAAACTATGCTTATCTAAAAGGAAAGGTGGGGGGATTGGATAAATGAAGATTAGCGTTACCATATGTATACAAATACATATTATATACATATATCCAAAAGACCCGCCATATAGCAAGGGAGGTCTACGGAACACGCTGTAATAATTTACATGGGAAGAGGATCTCGACATATATAGATATATAAAATGTGTAGTTGAACCAGAGTGTGTACACCTTGGACAAACAACATTCTAAACATTACCCCAATTTAAAAAATTAAAACAACGAACTAGAAGTAATGAGACATAAACTTATGGGGGGTTTTCCTGACACATTCCATTCAAATTTACAAGCTAGGAAAACCACTTCCAGAACGGCTCTGCTGCCCTAGTAACCAGATTTGGTAATGGAGAAATGCTCCTGCCTTGTGGCCGATTCGTACACCGGCAGCTTAAACCCAGTGCTAATGGCTACTGAATATTGACACACATTGCAGGCCTGTAAATGACACCTGCCTTCAAAAAAATACCCTGGGGACGAAAATCCACCAGAATATTAAAAAGAGGGCCATCTTCCAACAAGATAATTTCAAGAGGTATATTGTACTCACACTTTGTTTTTATATCAGAATAGAAAAACGCCTGGAAAAATGATAAATTTTAGGAATTTTTAAGGACATGCAAGCCCAATTTACCAAAACCTATCAGCTCACACCAGGCAGAATGTCCATCAGCAAAAATGCTGCAAACAATAAATGCTGAAGGGATTGTGGAGCAATGTGTACCCACAGCTCTAAGGGGGACGTGGGAAGAGCCACTAATGAAAACACAATGGAGGTGCTTTGAAAAGGTAAACATTGAGCTACCAGTGAACCAAGCATACCATCTGCTGGGCCTATCACCTGAGAAAATGAGAATCAAAAAGTCACAGGCTGGCAAACCTGTACGCCAGCAATATTTACCATAGTCAACACTTGGAAGCAACAGAAATGCCCATCAACAGAGGAATGCACCAAGAAGAAGTGGTCCTTGTATACAATGGAGTATTACTCCAGTAAAATATATCAATTAAATTTAAAAAACAAACAAATGTAAGGAGACATCAGCATTTGTGGGTTTATCCGAGCACATTCCACTCTAATTTATAACCGAAGAACACCACTGGCGGGTAGGTCTGTTTCCCAAGTACCAGCGTGGGGAACGTAGAAAGGCTGCCACCCTCTGGCCGTTACCTGCAAAAGCAGCTTTACAGCCTGGGCTAATGGTCACTTCATATGAACAAGTACTGCAGGGCTGTAAATGAAACCTGCCCTCAAAATGTCTTGAGGAAGGTAATGGTTAAAATATTTCAAAATGGGACACATACTTTCAGAAAACACTTTGAAGTACTAAGCCGTAATCACAGCTGGATAAATAAAAAGGACACGCCTTAAAGCTCAATTTCAACGGATTATGAGACACATGCAAATTCAACCACAAAGAGGTATCAGCTCACACCAGTCAGAATAACCATCAGCAAAAAACTACAAAGAATAAATGCTGAAGGTGCTGTGGAGAAATGCATACCCTCAACTTTAAGTGGGACGTAACCTGGAAAGAGCCACTAAAGAGAACAGAATGGAGGTGCCTTTAAAAGGTTAAAGCTGAGCTACCATATGATCCAGTAGACCTATACCTGGACCTATAACCTAAGAAGACAGAATTGGAAAGACACAGGCAGGCAAATCTGCATTGCATAGTATTACAATAGACAAGATACGGAAGTAACCCAAAAGTCCACCGACAGATGGGTGGACAAAGAAGAACTGCTACATGTACACATGGAATATGAGCTAGCGAAAAAATGAAACAATGCCATCTGCAGCACCATAGATGAGTCTAGAAGTAATCACGCAACTTGGAGTAAGTGAGAAAGCGAAAGACACATATCCTATCATATCACATATAGGTGTTACCTAAAAATTGACACAGACGAAGATATTTCCACAGAGAAAGGCAATCACAGATTCAGTACAAAAACTTATGGTTCACCAAATGGAAAGGTGTGAGGATTGGATACATCACCATATTGAGGTGAACAGAGATATACAAACACACGTGAAACATATAATCACCAAAGACCTACAGAATACCAAGAGAAGACGACTCAACATTGTGTCCTAACCTACATGGGAAAAGATTCCAAAGAAGAATAGATATATGTATATGTGTGAAGGAACCACATCTTGCACACCTAGAACAAACAAACCATTGTAATCGAATTTGCTGTGATAAAGAATAAAAATTGTGTTAAAAATACGAACAAGAAGTAATGACACATATACTTAAAGGGCTTTTTCCTGGCACATTCCATTGTAATTTACAACCTAGAACACGATTTCCATTAAGGCTCTGTTGCCCTAGTGACCAGATTTGGTAAAGGAGAAATGCTGCCGCCTTGTGGCCGTTTCCCGCAAGAGCAGCTTTAAACCCACAGCTAATGGTCACTTGACATTCACAAGGACTCAGGGCTGTAAAGGACACCTGCCGTCAAAAATTGTGCTCCGGTAGGGAATGGACACAAAAATTCAAAACAGGCAAACGTTTCAAGAAGATACTCTGAAGAGGTAAGTATTCCTCACTCTCTTTAAACAAAAAAACAGGAAAATGGATAAAAGCTCAACCTCAGGAATTATTAGACTCATGCAATCTAATCAACCAAAAGGTTTCAACTCACACCTGTCGACTGACCGTCAGCAAAAAGTCTACAAACAATAAATGCTGATGGGGTTGTAGAGAACTCTGTAACCTCTAGGTGCTGGTGAGATGTAAAGTGGTTAACAGCCAATAATGAGTACAGAAAGGAACTGCGTTTAAAAGTAAAAACTGAGGTACCATTCACGCCAGCAGGCACACCACTGGGCCTCTCACCTGAGAAGACCAGAATCGAAAAGACACAGGCTGCAAAAGCTGCACTGCAGCCTTATTCAAAATAGCCAAGATGGGAAGCAACCAAAATGTCCATCAACAGGTGAATGGACAAAGAAGAAGGAGTCCATGTACACAATGGAATATTAGCCATGGAAAACAGTGAAACACTGCTCTTTGAGGCACCACACATGAGCCTGGAGATAATCACAAAACATGAGGTAAGTCGGAAAGCAAAAGACCTATATCCTATGATATCCCTTATAGGCGTTATCTAATAACAGACACAAATGAACGTATTTCCACAGAGAAAGACACTCACAGACTTAGAAAACCAACTATGCTCATCTAAAAGGAAAGGTAGGGGGAATGGAGAAATGAGATTAGTGTTACTATACATATCCAAACACATATTATATACATATTTCAAAAAGGCCGACCATATAGCAAGGGAGGTCTACAGAACACTCTGTTATATTTTACATGGGAAGAGGATCTGTAGAGTAGACATATATAATGTACAAATGAACCAGATTGTGTACCCCTAGGACAAACAATATTCTAGTCTTTACCCCGATTAAAAAAATTAACAAAAACAAGAAGTAATGAGACCTAAACTTATGGGGGTTTCTCCTGGCACATTCCATTCTAATTTACAACCTAGGAACACGACTTCCAGAAAGGCTCTGCTGCCCTAGTACCCAGATTTGGGAATGGAGAAATGCTGCCTCCTTGTGGCCATTTCCCACAACAGCAGCTTTAAACCCACTGCTAAAGGTCACTAAATATTCACCAACTTGCAATTCTCTAAATGACACCTGCCCTCCAAATAAATCCTGGGATCAAAAATGGAGTAAAAATTTCAAAAGAGGGCAACCTTCCAAGAAGACAATTTCAAGAGGTATATTGTACTCACAGTTTTATCTTTTAAGAGAAAAGAAAAAGGTGTGGGAAAATGATGTATTTTAGGAATTTTCAAAGACATGCAAACCCAAATTACAAAAACCTATCAGCTCACAGCAGTCAGAATGGCCATCAGCAAAAAATGTTTCCAAAAATAAATGCTGAAGGGATTGTGGAGGAATGCGTACACTCAGCTCTAAGGGGGACGTGGTAAGAGCCACTAACGAAAACACAATGGAAGTGCCTTGAAAAGGTAAACATTGAGCTACCCGTCAATCAGTCATACCCACTGCTGGGCCTATCTCTTGAGAAAATGAGAATCAAAACGTCACAGGCTGGCAATCCTGCACTCCAGCCATATTTACCATAGCCAACATTTGGAAGCAATGAAAATGTCCATCAACAGAGGAATGCACCAAGAAGAACTGTTCCATGTACACAGTGGAATATTACTCCAATACTAAATATAAGTTAAATTTAAAAGACAGACATAAGTAAGGAGACATCAGCATTTGTGGGTTTATTCAGGCACATTCCACTCTAATTTATAACCGAGGAACACCACTGGCCGGAAGGTCTGTTTCCCTAGTACCAGCGTGGGGAACGTAGAAAGACTGCCGCCCTCTGGCCGTTATCTGTAAACGCAGGCTTAAGCCTGTGCTAATGGTCACCGCAAAATGTCTTGAGGGAGGTAATGGCCAAAAAATTTTAACACATACTTTAAGAAAACACTTTGAAGAACTAAGCTGTACTCACAGCCTGAAAAATGAAAAGGTCCTGCCTTAAAGCTCAGTTTTAACGGATCATGAGACACATGCAAATTCAACCACAAAGACGTAGCAGCTCACACCAGTCAGAATTACCATCAGTAAAAAACTACAAAGAATAAATGCTGAAGGTGCTGTGGAGAAATGCAAACCCTCAACTTTAAGTGGGACGTAACCTGGAAAGAGCCACTAAAGAGAACAGAGTGGAGGTGTCTTTAAGAGGTAAACATTGAGCTACCGTATGATCCAGAGGCTTATTCCTGGACCTATAACCTAAGAAGACAGAATTGGAAAGAAAGAGGCAGGCAAATCTGCATTGCACAGTATTACAATAGCCAAGATATGGAAGTCACCAAAAAGTCCACCGACAGATGGGTGGACAAAGAAGAACTGCTACATGTACAGATGGATTATGAGCTAGCGATAAAATGAAACAATGCCATTTGCAGCACCATAGATGAGTCTAGAAGTAATCACGCAACTTTTAGTAAGTGACAAAGCGAAAGACACATATCCTACCATATCAGTTACAGGTGTTACCTACGAATTGATTCCAACGAAGATATATGCACGGAGAAAGGCAATCACAGATTCAGTACAAAAACGTATGGTTCACCAAATGGAAAGGTGTGAGGGTTGGACACGTTACTATATTGGGGTTAACAGACATATAAAAACACATGTGAAATATATAATCACCAAAGACGTACGCAATTCCAAGAGAAGACTACTCAACACTGTGTCATAACCTACATGGGAAATGGATCCGAAGAAGAATAGATATATGTATATGTATGAAAGAACCACATCTTGCACACCTAGAACAAACAAAACATTGTAATCAAATTTGCTGTGATTAAAAACTAAAAATTAAATTAAAAATACGAACACGAAGTAATGAGACATAACTTTAAAAGGCTTTTTCCTGGCACATTCCATTGTAATTTATAACCTAGAACACGACTTCCACTAAGGCTCTGTTGCCCTAGTGACCAGATTTGGTAAAGGAGAAATGCTGCCGCCTTGTGGCCGTTTCCCGCAAGAGCGGCTTTTAACCCACAGCTAATGGTCACTTAACATTCACAAGGACTCAGGGCTGTAAAGACACCTGCCCTCAACATTGAGCTGAGGTAGGGAATGGATTAAAAAATTCAAAACAGGCAAATGTTTCAAGGAGATAGTAGGAAGAGGTAAATTTTACTCACCGTCTTTTTAAAAAAAGGAAAATGGATAAAAGCTCAACCTCAGGAAGTATTAGACTCATGCAATCTAATCTACAAAAAGGTTTCAACTCACACCAGTCGACTGACCATCAGCAGAAGGTCTACAAACAATAAATGCTGAAGGGGTTGTAGAGAACTGTGTACCCTCTAGCTGCTGGTGAGATGTAAAGTGGTTAACAGCCAATGATGAGAACAGAAAGGAGCTGCGTTTGAAAGTAAAAATTGAGGTACCATTCAATCCAGCAGGTGCACCACTGGGCCTCTCACCTGAGAAGACCAGAATCGAGAAGACCCGGGCTGCAAAAGCTGCACTGCAGCCTTATTGACAATAGACAAGACAGTGAAACAACCAAAATGTCCATCCACAGGTGAATGGATAAAGAAGAGGCGGTCCATGTACACAATGGAATATTAGCCGTGGAAAACAGTGAAACACTGCTCTTTGAGGCACCACACATGAGCCTGGAGATAATCACAAAACATGAGGTAAGTCGGAAAGCAAGAGACCTATATTCTATGATATCACTTATAGGCGTTATCTAATAACTGACACAAATCAACATATTTCCACAGAGAAAGGCACTCACAGACTTAGAAAAAAAAACTATGCTTATCTAAAAGGAAAGGTGGGGGGATTGGATAAATGAAGATTAGCGTTACCATATGTATACAAATACATATTATATACATATATCCAAAAGACCCGCCATATAGCAAGGGAGGTCTACGGAACACGCTGTAATAATTTACATGGGAAGAGGATCTCGACATATATAGATATATAAAATGTGTAGTTGAACCAGAGTGTGTACACCTTGGACAAACAACATTCTAAACATTACCCCAATTTAAAAAATTAAAACAACGAACTAGAAGTAATGAGACATAAACTTATGGGGGGTTTTCCTGGCACATTCCATTGAAATTTACAAGCTAGGAAAACCACTTCCAGAACGGCTCTGCTGCCCTAGTAACCAGATTTGGTAATGGAGAAATGCTCCTGCCTTGTGGCCGATTCGTACACCGGCAGCTTAAACCCAGTGCTAATGGCTACTGAATATTGACACACATTGCAGGCCTGTAAATGACACCTGCCTTCAAAAAAATACCCTGGGGACGAAAATCCACCAGAATATTAAAAAGAGGGCCATCTTCCAACAAGATAATTTCAAGAGGTATATTGTACTCACACTTTGTTTTTATACCAGAATAGAAAAACGCCTGGAAAAATGATAAATTTTAGGAATTTTTAAGGACATGCAAGCCCAATTTACCAAAACCTATCAGCTCACACCAGGCAGAATGTCCATCAGCAAAAATGCTGCAAACAATAAATGCTGAAGGGGTTGTGGAGCAATGTGTACCCACAGCTCTAAGGGGGACGTGGGAAGAGCCACTAATGAAAACACAATGGAGGTGCTTTGAAAAGGTAAACATTGAGCTACCAGTGAACCAAGCATACCATCTGCTGGGCCTATCACCTGAGAAAATGAGAATCAAAAAGTCACAGGCTGGCAAACCTGTACGCCAGCAATATTTACCATAGTCAACACTTGGAAGCAACAGAAATGCCCATCAACAGAGGAATGCACCAAGAAGAAGTGGTCCTTGTATACAATGGAGTATTACTCCAGTAAAATATATCAATTAAATTTAAAAAACAAACAAATGTAAGGAGACATCAGCATTTGTGGGTTTATCCGAGCACATTCCACTCTAATTTATAACCGAAGAACACCACTGGCGGGTAGGTCTGTTTCCCAAGTACCAGCGTGGGGAACGTAGAAAGGCTGCCACCCTCTGGCCGTTACCTGCAAAAGCAGCTTTACAGCCTGGGCTAATGGTCACTTCATATGAACAAGTACTGCAGGGCTGTAAATGAAACCTGCCCTCAAAATGTCTTGAGGAAGGTAATGGTTAAAATATTTCAAAATGGGACACATACTTTCAGAAAACACTTTGAAGTACTAAGCCGTAATCACAGCTGGATAAATAAAAAGGACACGCCTTAAAGCTCAATTTCAACGGATTATGAGACACATGCAAATTCAACCACAAAGAGGTATCAGCTCACACCAGTCAGAATAACCATCAGCAAAAAACTACAAAGAATAAATGCTGAAGGTGCTGTGGAGAAATGCATACCCTCAACTTTAAGTGGGACGTAACCTGGAAAGAGCCACTAAAGAGAACAGAATGGAGGTGCCTTTAAAAGGTTAAAGCTGAGCTACCATATGATCCAGTAGACCTATACCTGGACCTATAACCTAAGAAGACAGAATTGGAAAGACACAGGCAGGCAAATCTGCATTGCATAGTATTACAATAGACAAGATACGGAAGTAACCCAAAAGTCCACCGACAGATGGGTGGACAAAGAAGAACTGCTACATGTACACATGGAATATGAGCTAGCGAAAAAATGAAACAATGCCATCTGCAGCACCATAGATGAGTCTAGAAGTAATCACGCAACTTGGAGTAAGTGAGAAAGCGAAAGACACATATCCTATCATATCACATATAGGTGTTACCTAAAAATTGACACAGACGAAGATATTTCCACAGAGAAAGGCAATCACAGATTCAGTACAAAAACTTATGGTTCACCAAATGGAAAGGTGTGAGGATTGGATACATCACCATATTGAGGTGAACAGAGATATACAAACACACGTGAAACGTATAATCACCAAAGACCTACAGAATACCAAGAGAAGACGACTCAACATTGTGTCCTAACCTACATGGGAAAAGATTCCAAAGAAGAATAGATATATGTATATGTGTGAAGGAACCACATCTTGCACACCTAGAACAAACAAACCATTGTAATCGAATTTGCTGTGATAAAGAATAAAAATTGTGTTAAAAATACGAACAAGAAGTAATGACACATATACTTAAAGGGCTTTTTCCTGGCACATTCCATTGTAATTTACAACCTAGAACACGATTTCCATTAAGGCTCTGTTGCCCTAGTGACCAGATTTGGTAAAGGAGAAATGCTGCCGCCTTGTGGCCGTTTCCCGCAAGAGCAGCTTTAAACCCACAGCTAATGGTCACTTGACATTCACAAGGACTCAGGGCTGTAAAGGACACCTGCCGTCAAAAATTGTGCTCCGGTAGGGAATGGACACAAAAATTCAAAACAGGCAAACGTTTCAAGAAGATACTCTGAAGAGGTAAGTATTCCTCACTCTCTTTAAACAAAAAAACAGGAAAATGGATAAAAGCTCAACCTCAGGAATTATTAGACTCATGCAATCTAATCAACCAAAAGGTTTCAACTCACACCTGTCGACTGACCGTCAGCAAAAAGTCTACAAACAATAAATGCTGATGGGGTTGTAGAGAACTCTGTAACCTCTAGGTGCTGGTGAGATGTAAAGTGGTTAACAGCCAATAATGAGTACAGAAAGGAACTGCGTTTAAAAGTAAAAACTGAGTTACCATTCAATCCAGCAGGCACACCACTGGGCCTCTCACCTGAGAAGACCAGAATCGAAAAGACACAGGCTGCAAAAGCTGCACTGCAGCCTTATTCACAATAGCCAAGATGGGAAGCAACCAAAATGTCCATCAACAGGTGAATGGACAAAGAAGAAGGAGTCCATGTACACAATGGAATATTAGCCATGGAAAACAATGAAACACTGCTCTTTGAGGCACCGGAGATGAGCCTGGAGACAAACACAAAACATGAGGTAAGTCGGAAAGCAAAAGACCTATATCCTATGATATCCCTTATAGGCGTTATCTGATAACTGATACAAATGAACATATTTCCACATAGAAAGACACTCACAGACTTAGAGAACCAACTATGTTCATCTAAAAGGAAATGTGGGGGGAATGGATAAATGAGATTAGTCTTACTATACATATCCAAATACATATTATATACAAATTTCAAAAAGACCGACCATATAGCAAGGGAGGTCTACAGAACACTCTGTAATATTTTACATGGGAAGAGGATCTGTAGAGTAGACATATATAATGTACAAATGAACCAGATTGTGTACCCCTAGGACAAACAATAATCTAGTCTTTACCCCGATTAAAAAAAATTAACAAGAACAAGAAGTAATGAGACCTAAACTTATGAGGGTTTCTCCTGGCACATTCCATTCTAATTTACAACCTAGGAACACGACTTCCAGAAAGGCTCTGCTGCCCTAGTACCCAGATTTGGGAATGGAGAAATGCTGCCTGCTTGTGGCCAATTCCCACAACAGCAGCTTTAAACCCACTGCTAAAGGTCACTAAATATTCACCAACTTGCAATTCTCTAAATGACACCTGCCCTCCAAATAAATCCTGGGATCAAAAATGGAGCAAAAATTTCAAAAGAGGGCAACCTTCCAAGAAGACAATTTCAAGAGGTAAATTGTACTCACAGTTTTTTCTTTCAAGAGAAAAGAAAAAGGTGTGGGAAAGTGATGTATTTTAAGAATTTTTAAAGACATGCAAACCCAAATTACAAAAAGCTATCAGGTGACAGCAGTCAGAATGTCTATCAGCAAAAATGTTTCAAAAAATAAATGCTGAAGGGACTGTGGAGGAATGCGTACACTCGGCTCTAAGCGGGACGTGGTAAGAGCCACTAACGAAAACACAATGGAAGTGCCTTGAAAAGGTAAACATTGAGCTACTCGTCAATCAGTCATACCCACTGCTGGGCCTATCTCCTGAGAAAATGAGAATCAAAACGTCACAGGCTGGCAATCCTGCACTCCAGCCATATTTACCATAGCCAACATTTGGAAGCAATGAAAATGTCCATCAACAGAGGAATGCACCAAGAAGAACTGTTCCATGTACACAATGGAATATTACTCCAATAATAAATATAAGTTAAATTTAAAAGACAGACATAAATAAGGAGACATCAGCAGTTGTGGGTTTATTCAGGCACATTCCACTCTAGTTTATAACCGAGGAACACCACTGGCTGGAAGGTCTGTTTCCCTAGTACCAGCGTGTGGGACGTAGAAAGACTGCCGCCCTCTGGCCGTTACCCGCAAACGCAGGTTTAAGCCTGTGCTAATGGTCACCGCAAAATGTCTTGAGGGAGGTAATGGCCAAAAAATTTTAACACATACTTTAAGAAAACACTTTGAAGAACTAAGCTGTACTCACAGCCTGAAAAATGAAAATGACCTGCCTTAAAGCTCAGTTTTAACGGATCATGAGACACATGAAAATTCAACCACAAAGACGTATCAGCTCACACCAGTCAGCATAACCATCAGTAAAAAACTACAACGAATAAATGCTGAAGGTGATGTGGAGAAATGAAAACCCTCAACTTTAAGTGAGATGTAACCTGGAAAGAGCCACTAAAGAGAACAGAGTGGAGGTGTCTTTAAAAGTTAAACATTGAGCTACGATATGATCCAGAGGTTTATTCCTGGACCTATAACCTAAGAAGACAGAATTGGAAAGAAAGAGGCAGGCAAATCTGCATTGCATAGTATTACAATAGCCAAGATATGGAAGTCACCAAAAAGTCCACCCGACAGATGGGTGGACAAAGAAGAACGGCTACATGTACAGATGGATTATGAGCTAGCGATAAAATGAAACAATGCCATTTTCAGCACCATAGATGAGTCTAGAAGTAATCACGCAACTTTTAGTAAGTGACAAAGCGAAAGACACATATCCTATCATATGAATTACAGGTGTTACCTACGAATTAATACCAATGAAGATATATCCACGGAGAAAGGCAATCACAGATTCAGTACAAAAACGTATGGTTCACCAAACGGAAAGGTGTGAGGATTGGACACGTTACTATATTGGGGTTAACAGACATATAAAAACACATGTGAAATATATAATCACCAAAGACGTACGCAATTCCAAGAGAAGACTACTCAATATTGTATCATAACCTACATGGGAAAAGGATCCGAAGAAGAATAGATATATGTATATGTATGAAAGAACCACATCTTGCACACCTAGAACAAACAGAACATTGTAATCAAAGTTGCTGTGATTAAAAACTAAAAATTAAATTAAAAATACGAACAAGAAGTAATGAGACATAACTTTAAAAGGCTTTTTCCTGGCACATTCCATTTTAATTTACAACCTAGAACACGACTTCCATTAAGGCTCTGTTGCCCTACTGACCAGATTTGGTAAAGGAGAAAGGCTGCCGCCTTGTGGCCGTTTCCCGCAAGAGCGGCTTTTAACCCACAGCTAATGGTCACTTAACATTCACAAGGACTCAGGGCTGTAAAGACACCTGCCCTCAAAATTGTGCTGAGGTGGGGAATGGATGAAAAAATTCTAAACAGGCAAATGTTTCGAGGAGATAGTATGAAGAGGCAAATTTTACTCACCGTCTTTTTAAGAAAAGGAAAATGGATAAAAGCTCAACCTCAGGAAGTATTAGACTCATGCAATCTAATCTACAAAAAGGTTTCAACTCACACCAGTCGACTGACCATCAGCAAAAGGTCTACAAACAATAAATGCTGAAGGGGTTTTAGAGAACTGTGTCCCCTCTAGCTGCTGGTGAGATGTAAAGTGGTTAACAGCCAATGATGAGAACAGAAAGGAGCTGCGTTTGAAAGTAAAAATTGAGGTACCATTCAAACCAGCAGGTGCACCCCTGGGCCTCTCACCGGAGAAGACCAGAATTGAGCAGACCAGGGCTGCAAAAGCTGCACTGCAGCCTTATTCACAATAGACAAGACAGTGAAGCAACCAAAATGTCCATCCACAGGTGAATGCATAAAGAAGAAGTGGTTCATGTACCAAATGGAATATTAGTCGTGGAAAACAGAGCAACCCTGCTCTGTGAGGCACCGCAAATGAGCCTGGAGATAATCACAAAACATGAGGTAAGTTGGAAATCAAGAGACCTATATTCTATGATATCACTTATAGGCGTTATCTAATAACTGACACAAATCAACATATTTCCACAGAGAAAGGCACTCACAGACTTAGAAAACAAACTAATGGTTAACCAAAATGAAAGGTGGGAGGATGGATAAATGAGGATTAAGGGGCTAATATACATATACTAATATATGTTAAATGTCTATAAACGTATAACATATAAACTATATGAATTATATAATCACCAATACATATAAAGTATATAATGACAAAACAACTACCAAATACCAAGGGAGGTCTACTCAACATTCTGTAATAACATACATGTTAACAAGATCCGAAGATGAACAGACATATGTATGAATCACTGAGCAGATTCTGTACAGCCAGACAATCACAACACTCTAATCAAATCTACTCCAGTAATAAATATAAATTAAATTTAAAAAACAAACATAAGTAAGGAGACATAACCTTCTGAGGGCTTGCCCCAGCACATTCCACTCTAATTTACAACCTCGCAACACTACCTCCAGGAAGATTCTGTTGCCCTAGTAACAAGAGTTGAGAACGTAATAATGCTGCCGCCTTGTGGCTGTTTTGCACAACAGCGGCTTTTAACCCAGTGCTAATGGTTACTTAATAGTCACAAGGCCTGCAGGGCTGTAAATGACACCTGCCCTCCAAAAATGCCCTGGGGTAGGGAATAGGCAAAAAATTCAACACATGATAAATTTGTCAAGAAGTCAATATGAAGAGGGAAGTTGTACTCACTCTTTAAGAAATAAAAGGAAAAGAAAAAAACAGAACATGCCTAAAGCTCAGTATAAGGAATTAGTAGCCACATTCAAATCCAACCTCCAGAATGGTTTCATCTCACACCAGTCAAATGACCATCAGCAAAAAGTCTACAAACTATAAATGCTGAAAGGGTTTTAGAGAACTGTGTACCTTCTAGCTGCTGGTGGGATGAAAAGTGATATCAGAACTAATGAAAACTGAACGGAGCTGCTTTAAAAGGAAAAAACTGAGCTACCATATGATGCGGCAGTGCACCTTTTGGACATATAACCTAAGACCAACAGATTCGGAAAGACACAGGCAGGCAAATGTGCACTGCAGCAATACTGAAATAGCCAAGACATGGAAGCAAAAAGAAGGTCCATAAACAAATGAATAGACAAAGAAGAAGTGGTATATGGACACATTGGAATATGAGTCACGAAAAAAAATAAAAGAAAGGCATAGGCAGCACCACAGATGAGCCCAGAGATAATCACACAACGTGAAGTAAGTCAGAATGCGAGAGATAAATGTCCTAGGATATCACTTATGTCATCTGAAAATTCATAAATTGAACATATTTCCACAGAGAAAGACAATGTCACATTGAGAAGACACACTTATGGTTAAGCCAAAGAAAAGGTGTGAGGAATGGATAAATTAGGATATTGGGGCTAACAAACATATACTAATACATATAAAATATATCTTCCCCAAAGACCTATGGAATACCAAGAGTGGTCTACTCAACACTCTGTAATAACCTACATGGAAAAGGACCCAAAGATCAATAGATATATATATATGTGTGAATGAACAAGATTCTGTTCACCCAGAACAAAACACATTTTTCAATCAAATTTCCTCTGTTAAAAACTACAACTTAAAGACACAAACAAGAATTAAGGAGGCTAAACCTTACAGGGGTTTGTCCGGGCACATTCCACTCTAATCTGCAACCAAAAAGAGCAACTTGCAGCAGGGTTCTGTTTCCCTAGCAAGCAGAGTTGACAACGTGGAAATGCTGCCACCCTAAGGCCGTTTCCTCAAACAGCAGCTTTCAATCTACTGCTAATGGTCACTAATATTCACAAGGACTGCAGGGCTGTAAATGACTCATGCCCTCAAAAAATGTCCTGGGCTTGGGAATGGCCAAAAAATTTCACAACACGGAAAACTTTTCAAGAAAACAGTTTGAAGAGGTAAGTGTTACTCACTCTGTTATTTAAAAAAAAGAAGAACATGGATAAAAGCTCAATATCAGGAATTATTGGTTGGATGCAAATCCAAACTACAAAAAGATTTCGCCACCCAGTATTCAAATTGCCATCCGAAAAATGTCTACAAACAATGAATGTTGACGGGTTAGTGGAGAAAGGCATACCCACTATGCTGCTGGTTAGATGTAAACTGGTAACAGCTAATCATGAGAACAGAATGGAGCTGCATTTAAAAGGTAAAAACTGAGCTACCATATCTTGCAGCTGAGCCCCTAGTGGGCCTATACCCTAAGAAGACCAGAATCGGAAAGGCAGAGACAGGAAAACCTGCACTGCAGCCATATTTACAATAGCCAAGACAGGCAAGCAAACAAAATGTCCATCAACAGATAAATGGACAAAGAAGAAGCGGTATACGTTCCCAATGGAATAGTAGCCTCGGGAAAAAAATGAACAGTGCCGTTTCCAGGAGTGCAGATGAGCCTAGAAGTAATCATATTGGGTTAAGTGAATCAAAAGGGAATGACAAATATCCTATGGTATCGTTTATACATGTTATCCTAAGATTGCTACCAATGAACATATTTCCAAAGAAAAAGACACTCACAGACTTATAAAACAAACTAATGGTTAACCAAAATGAAAGGTGGGAGGATGGATAAATTAGGATTATGGGGCTAACATACATATACTAATATATGTTAAATGTCTATAAACATATAACATATAAACTATATGAATTGTAAAGTCACCAATACATATAAAATATATAATGACAAAACACCTATCAAATACCAAGCGAGGTCTACTCAACATTCTGTAATAACATACATGGTAACCGGATCCGAAGATGAACAGACATATGTATGTATCATTGAGCAGATTCTGTACAGCCAGACAATCACAACACTCTAATCAAATTTACTCCGGTAAGAAATATAAATTAAATTTTAAACACAAACATAAGTAAGGAGACACAACCTTCTGAGGGCTTGCCCTAGCACATTCCACTCTAAATTACGACCTCGCAACACTACCTCCAGGAAGACACTGTTGCCCTAGTAACAACAGTTGGGAACGTAATAATGTTGCCGCCTTGTGGCTGTTTCCCACAACAGCAGCTTTAAACCCAGTGCTAATGGTGGCTTAATAGTCACAAGGCCTGCAGGGCTGCAAATGACACCTGCCCTCCAAAAATGCCCTGGGGTAGGGAATAGGCAAGAAAATTCAACACATGACAAAATTGTCAAGAAGGCAATATGAAGAGGGAAGTTGTACTCACTCTTTAAGAAAAAAAAGGAAAAGAAAATGCAGGACATGCCTAAAGCTCAGTATAAGGAATTAGTAGCCACATGCAAATCCAACCTCCAGAATGGTTTCATCTCACACCAGTCAAATGACCATCAGCGAAAAGTCTACAAACTATAAACACTGAAGGGGTTTTAGAGAACTGTGTACCTTCTAGCTGCTGGTGGGATGTAAAGTGGTATCAGCACTAATGAAAACTGAACGGAGCTGCTTTAAAAGGAAAAAATTGAGCTACCATATGATGCGGCAGGGCACCTTTTGGGCCTCTAACCTAAGACCAACAGAATCGGAAAGACAGAGGCAGACAAATGTGCACTGCAGCAATATTGAAGTAGCCAAGACATGGAAGCAAAAAAAGGGTCCATAAACAAATGAATGGACAAAGAAGAAATGGTATATGGACACATTGGAATATTAGTCACGAAAAAAAATAAAAGAATGGCATAGGCAGCACCACAGATGAGCCTAGAGATAATCACACAATGTGAAGTAAGTCAGAATGCGAGAGACAAATGTCCTAGGATATCACTTATGTCATCTGAAAATTCATAAATTGAACATATTTCCACAGAGAAAGACAATGTCACATTGAGAAGACACACTTATGGTTAAGCCAAAGAAAAGGTGTGAGGAATGGATAAATTAGGATATTGGGGCTAACAAACATATACTAATACATATAAAATATATCTTCCCCAAAGACCTATGGAATACCAAGAGTGGTCTACTCAACACTCTGTAATAACCTACATGGAAAAGGACCCAAAAATTAATAGATACATGTGTATGTGTGAATGAACAAGATTCTGTTCAACCAGAGCAAAAGACACTTTTCAATCAAATTTCCTCTGATAAAAACTACAACTTAAAGACACATACAAGAATTAAGGAGGCTAAACCTTACAGGGGTTTGTCTGGGCACATTCCACTCTAATCTGCAACTAAAAAGCGCAACTTGCAGCAGGGTTCTATTTCCCTAGCAAGCAGAGTTGACAACGTAGAAATGCTGCCACCCTAAGGACGTTTCCTCAAACAGCAGCTTTCAATCTACTGCTAATGGTCACTAATATTCACAAGGACTGCAGGGCTGTAAATGACTCATGCCCTCAAAAAATGTCCTGGGGTTGGGAATGTCCAAAAAAGTTCACAACATGGAAAACTTTTCAAGAAAACAGTTTGAAGAGGTAAGTGTTACTCACTCTGTTATTTAAAAAAAAGAAGAACATGGATAAAAGCTCAATATCAGGAATTATTGGTTGGATGCAAATCCAAACTACAAAAAGATTTCGCCACCCAGTATTCAAATTGCCATCCGAAAAATGTCTACAAACAATGAATGTTGACGGGTTAGTGGAGAAAGGCATACCCACTATGCTGCTGGTTGGATGTAAACTGGTAACAGCTAATCATGAGAACAGAATGGAGCTGCATTTAAAAGGTAAAAACTGAGCTACCATATCTTGCAGCTGAGCCCCTAATGAGCCTATACCCTAAGAAGACCAGAATCGGAAAGGCAGAGACAGGAAAACCTGCACTGCAGCCATATTTACAATAGCCAAGACAGGCAAGCAAACAAAATGTCCATCAACAGATAAATGGACAAAGAAGAAGCGGTATACGTACCGAATGGAATAGTAGCCTCAGGAAAAAAATGAACAGTGCCATTTTCAGGAGTGCAGATGAGCCTAGAAGTAATCATATTGGGTTAAGTAAGTCAAAAGGGAATGACAAATATCCTATGGTATCGTTTATACATGTTATCCTAAGATTGCTACCAATGAACATATTTCCAAAGAAAAAGACACTCACAGACTTATAAAACAAACTAATGGTTAACCAAAATGAAAGGTGGGAGGATGGATAAATTAGGATTATGGGGCTAACATACATATACTAATATATGTTAAATGTCTATAAACATATAACATATAAACTATATGAATTGTAAAGTCACCAATACATATAAAATATATAATGACAAAACACCTATCAAATACCAAGCGAGGTCTACTCAACATTCTGTAATAACATACATGGTAACCGGATCTGAAGATGAACAGACATATGTATGTATCATTGAGCAGATTCTGTACAGCCAGACAATCACAACACTCTAATCAAATTTACTCCGGTAAGAAATATAAATTAAATTTTAAACACAAACATAAGTAAGGAGACACAACCTTCTGAGGGCTTGCCCCAGCACATTCCACTCTAAATTACGACCTCGCAACACTACCTCCAGGAAGACACTGTTGCCTTAGTAACAACAATTGGGAACGTAATAATGCTGCTGCCTTGTGGCTGTTTCCCACAACAGCAGCTTTAAACCCAGTGCTAATGGTGGCTTAATAGTCACAAGGCCTGCAGGGCTGCAAATGACACCTGCCCTCCAAAAATGCCCTGGGGTAGGGAATAGGCAAGAAAATTCAACACATGACAAATTTGTCAAGAAGTCAATATGAAGAGGGAAGTTGTACTCACTCTTTAAGAAAAAAAAGGAAAAGAAAATGCAGGACATGCCTAAAGCTCAGTATAAGGAATTAGTAGCCACATGCAAATCCAACCTCCAGAATGGTTTCATCTCACACCAGTCAAATGACCATCAGCAAAATGTCTACAAACTGTAAATGTTGAAGGGGTTTTAGAGAACTGTGTACCTTCTATCTGCTGGTGGGACGTAAAGTGGTATCAGCACTAACGAAAACTGCACGGAGCTGCTTTAAATGGTAAAAATTGAGCTACAATATGATGCGGCAGCGCACCTTTTGGGCCTATATCCTAAGACCACCAGAATCAGAAAGACAGAGGCAGGCAAATGTGCACTGCAGCAATATTGAAGTAGCCAAGACATGGAAGCAAAAAAAGGTCCATAAACAAATGAATGGATAAAGAAGTGGTGTATGGACACATTGGAATATTAGTCACGAAAAAAATAAAAGAATGGCATAGGCAGCACCACAGATGAGCCTAGAGATAATCACACAACGTGAAGTAAGTCAGAATGCGAGAGACAAATGTCCTAGGATATCACTTATGTCATCTGAAAATTCATAAAAATGAACATATTTCCACAGAGACAGACAATCTCACATTGAGAAAACACACTTAAGGTTAAGCCAAAGAAAAATTGTGAGGAATGGATAAAATAGGATATTGGGGTTAGCAAACATATACTAATACATATAAAATATATCATCCCCAAAAACCTATGGAATACCAAGAGTGGTCAACTGAACACTCTGTAATAATCGACATGGAAAAGGACCCAAAGATCAATAGATATATGTATATGTGTAAATGAACAAGATTCTGTTCACCCAGAACAAATTCAATCAAATTTTTCAATCAAATTTTTCAATCAAATTTCCTCTGATAAAAACTACAACTTAAAGACACAAACAAGAATTAAGGAGGCTAAACCTTACGGGGGTTTGTCCTGGCATATTCCACTCTAATCTGCAACCAAAAAGCACAACTTGCAGCAAGGTTCTGTTTCCCTAGCAAGCAGAGTAGGCAACGTGGAAATGCTGCCACCCTAAGGCCGTTTCCTCAAACAGCAGCTTTCAATCTACTGCTAATGGTCACTAATATTCACAAGGACTGCAGGGCTGTAAATGACTCATGCCCTCAAAAAATGTCCTGGGCTTGGGAATGGCCAAAAAAGTACACAACACGGAAAATTTTTCAAGAAAACAGTTTGAAGAGGTAAGTGTTACTCACTCTGTTATTTAAAAAAAAAGAAGAACATGGATAAAAGCTCAATATCAGAAATTATTGGTTGGATGGAAATCCAAACTACAAAAAGATTTCGCCACCCAGCATTCAAAATGCCATCCATAAAACGTCTACAAACAATGAATGCTGACGGGTTAGTGGAGAAAGGCATACCCACTATGCTGTTGGTTGGATGTAAATTGGTAACAGCTAATCATGAGAACAGAATGGAGCTGCATTTAAAAGGTAAAAACTGAGCTACCATATCTTGCAGCTGAGCCCCTAATGGGCCTATACCCTAAGAAGACCAGAATCGGAAAGGCAGAGACAGGAAAACCTGCACTGCAGCCATATTTACAATAGCCAAGACAGGCAAGCAAACAAAATGCCCATCAACAGATAAATGGACAAAGAAGAAGCGGTATACGTACCGAATGGAATAGTAGCCTCGGGAAAAAAATGAACAGTGCCATTTTCAGGAGTACAGATGAGCCTAGAAGTAATCATATTGGGTTAAGTAAGTCAAAAGGGAATGACAAATATCCTATGGTATCGTTTATACATGTTATCCTAAGATTGCTACCAATGAACATATTTCCAAAGAAAAAGACACTCACAGACTTATAAAACAAACTAATGGTTAACCAAAATGAAAGGTGGGAGGACGGATAAATTAGGATTATGGGGTTAACATACATATACTAATGTATGTTAAATGTCTATAAACATATAACATATAAACTATATGAATTATATAATCACCAATACATATAAAATATATAATGACAAAACTACCACCAAATACAAAGGTAGGTCTACTCAACATTCTGTAATAACATACATGGTAAGAGGATCCGAAGATGAACAGACATATGTATGAATCATTGAGCAGATTCTGTACAGCCAGACAATCACAACACTCTAATCAAATTTACTCCAGTAAGAAATATAAATTAAATTTAAAAAACAAACATAAGTAAGGAGACATAACCTTCTGAGGGCTTGCCCCAGCACATTCCACTCTAATTTACAACCTCGCAACACTACCTCCAGGAAGATTCTGTTGCCCTAGTAACAAGAGTTGAGAACGTAATAATGCTGCCGCCTTGTGGCTGTTTCGCACAACAGCAGCTTTAAACCCAGTGCTAATGGTTACTTAATAGTCACAAGGCCTGCAGGGCTGTAAATGACACCTGTCCTACAAAAATGCCCTGGGGTAGGGAATAGGCAAGAAAATTCAACACATGACAAATTTGTCAAGAAGTCAATATGAAGAGGGAAGTTGTACTCACTCTTTAAGAAAAGAAAGGAAAAGAAAAAAACAGAACATGCCTAAAGCTCAGTATACGGAATTAGTAGCCACATGCAAATCCAACCTCCAGAAAGGTTTCAGCTCACACCAGTCAAATGACCATCAGCAAAAAGTCTACAAATTATAAATGCTGAAGGGGTTTTAGAGCACTGTGTACCTTCTAGCTGCTGGTGGGATGTAAAGTGGTATCAGCACTAACGAAAACTGAACGGAGCTGCTTTAAAAGGTAAAAATTGAGCTACCATATGATGCAGCAGGGCACCTTTTGGGCCTATAACCTAAGACCACCAGATTCGGAAAGACAGAGGCAGGTAAATGTGCACTGCAGCAATATTGAAATAGTAGCCAAGAAATGGAAGCAAAAAAAAGGTCCATAAACAAATGAATGGATAAAGAAGAAGTGGAATATGGACACATTGGAATATTAGTCACGAAAAAAAAAAATAAAAGAAAGGCATAGGCAGCACCACAGATGAGCCTAGAGATAATCACACAACATGAAGTAAGTCAGAATGTGAGAGACAAATGTCCTAGGATATCACTTATGACATCTGACAATTCATAAAAATGAACATGTTTCCACAGAGAAAGACAATCTCACATTGAGAAGACAAACTTATGGTTAAGCTAATAAAAGGTGTGAGGAATGGATAAATTAGGATATTGGGGTTAACAAACATATACTAATACATATAAAATATATAATCCCCAAAGAACTATTGAATACAAAGAGTGGTCAACTGAACACTCTGTAATAATCGACATGGAAAAGGACCCAAAGATCAACTGATATATATATATATGTGTAAATGAACAAGATTCTGTTCACCCAGAACAAAAGACATTTTTCAATCAAATGTCCTCGGACAAAAACTACAACTTAAAGACACAAACAAGAATTAAGGAGGCTAAACCTTATGGGGGTTTTTCCTGGCACATTCCACTCTAATCTGCAACCAGAAAGCACAACTTGCAGCAAGGTTCTGTTTCCCTAGCAAGCAGAGTTGGCAACGTAGAAATGCTGCCACCCAAAGGCCGTTTCCTCAAACAGCAGCTTTCAATCTACTGCTAATGGTCACTAATATTCACAAGGACTGCAGGGCTGTAAGTGACTCATGCCCTCAAAAAATGTCCTGGCGTTGGGAATGGTCAAAAAAGTTCACAAAACTGAAAACTTTTCAAGAAAACAGTTTGAAGAGGTAAGTGTTACTCACTCTGTTATTTAAAAAAAAGAAGAACATGGATAAAAGCTCAGTATCAGGAATTATTGGTTGGATGCAAATCCAAACTACAAAAAGATTTCGCCACTCAGTATTAAAATGCCATCCGTAAAACGCCTACAAACAATGAATGCTGACGGGTTAGTGGAGAAAGGCATACCCACTATGCTGTTGGTTGGATGTAAATTGGTAACAGCTAATCATGAGAACAGAATGGAGCTGCATTTAAAAGGTAGAAACTGAGCTACCATATGTTGCGGCCGATCCCCTAATGGGCCTATACCCTAAGAAGACCAGAATCGGAAAGGCACAGACAGGAAAACATGCACTGCAGCCATATTTACAATAGCCAAGACAGGCAAGCAAACAAAATGTCCATCAACAGATAAATGGACAAAGAAGAAGCGGTATACGTGCCCAATGGAATAGTAGCTTCGGGAAAAAAATGAACAGTGCCGTTTTCAGGAGTGCAGATGAGCCTAGAAATAATTGGGTAAGTAATTGGGTAAAGTAAGTCAAAAGGGAATGACAAATATCCTATGGTATCGTTTATACATGTTATCCTAAGATTGCTACCAATGAACATATTTCCACAGAAAAACACTCTCACAGACTTATAAAACAAACTAATAGTTAACCAAAATGAAAGGTGGGAGGATGGATAAATTAGGATTATGGGGCTAACATACATACACTAATGTATGTTAAATGTCTATAAACATATAACATATAAACTATAAATTGGGAAAACTAAAAATCAGCAAGACACAGGCACCCCAAAGTTTAGGGCTGCTCTGTTGGCAAGAACCTCCACTTCGTTACACCTTAAATATCCCAGGAAAGAGAAAAATGGATAAAGAAACTGTGCTCCTTATGTACAATGGAATATCACTCAGCCATGAAATCAATGCCATAAGGCTAGTAGCAGCATGATGAGTGGATTTAGGTACGACGATTCTAAGTGAAATAAGTCACACAGAAAAAGACACTTATCATGAGATATCACTTATAGAGGGAATGTAAAAATCGCTACACTTGAACTGAATTACAAAACAGAACAGAGTCACACATTTAGAAATCACACTATGGCTGCTGAACGGGAAACGTGAGGTGGGGAGATGCCTAAAACAAGGGTTTCAAATTAGCTCAGATACCGTTCCATAAACCCAATATGTAATAGACAAGACCTACTCCTTGCTCAGTGAACTGGACTCAACACCCCCTATTCACCGCACAAGAATATATCTGACTAGTAAGAATCCTAAAACCTATGTATTGATATCTCTGTGTAAGTGAGTCAAGTGGGTGTAAAGCGGCATAAACACAGCAGTGAAAAGCAGCTAAACCCCATTAGAAAAATAAATTACTTTTAAAAACCCATGAACCAAAGACAGTGAAAGAGAGAGAAATTCCTACACAATTCGTTCAGGGGCTGTGATGCAACCTGGAATGACCATATCTAGACCCACAGCTGGATGAGACATAAGGGTGGACACTCTTGGGGCTGAGAGGTTTGGTGAGGTTGGGTGAGCAAACGCAGACCCTTTCAAGTAATACTGCGTGGTACCCATCTCGTGGGTCCCAAATCTCCAGGTTCAAGGGCATCTTCCTACATCGAAAACATGCACGAGAAACCCAGAAGATGGTACACCGTGTGATCGGGAAAGGTTTCTAAAACGCACCTCATTTCTCATCTCCTTGGTCTCGGGTACGCCATTTCAGCCGCTTTACTAGCAACCTCCCTCCTTAGAGAATCAGCACCTTTAACCTCCTGTTCCGTACAGGTTGCAATTTGTCCTGAGGATGAACGGGAAGAGGGGGAACCAATGAGAGACTAGCTCTAGGTGTTGGGACAGGCACAGGTCACTCTATTTTCCCATCAGGAAGAAGCATTAGCCACAGGCTCAGCCTGCCCCCCGGAACGAGAATAGGGCCAGAAGCAATCCTGTGCTTTTGCGGCCAGCTCCCAAAAAAGCGAGTTGAAAAATGGAGCTCAGGGGCACTGCAATTCACAAACCTGCAGAGTTATAAATGATAACTCTCGTCCACAAATATATTGAGGGAAGGCAACGAAGAGGATTTGAAAGCAAGGCAGAATTGCAGGAAACAGACTTCAGGAGGTAGATTCGAATCGTCTTTAAAGCACATGAAAAGCGGCAAAACGTCGACAATGTTGCCCTTGGCCAAAAAGGGCGTATGCGTTTTTTCCTGAATATATTCAGGAAAAAACGCATACGCCCTTTTTGGCCAACCAAGCAACCTGGAAAGGCAAATCAGCGCTACAAAGAAGCCTCGCTTCCCATCGGTCAAGAGGGCCATGCTGAAAAGAGTGTCAAAACCAGAAATGCAGGACAAGCCATGGAGAAGTGGGAGCCTTGCTACGCTGACGGGCGGGATGTAAATTGCCAACAGCCACTCTGGAGAAGCGTACGGTGTGTCCTGGAACATCTAAAAAACACAGCTTAGAGAGCATAGGGCACTTCCACTCATGGGTGTATAAATTGGGAAAACTAAAAATCAGCAAGACACAGGCACCCCAAAGTTTAGGGCTGCTCTGTTGGCAAGAACCTCCACTTCGTTACACCTTAAATATCCCAGGAAAGAGAAAAATGGATAAAGAAACTGTGCTCCTTATGTACAATGGAATATCACTCAGCCGTGAAATCAATGCCATAAGGCTAGTAGCAGCATGATGAGTGGATTTAGGTACGACGATTCTAAGTGAAATAAGTCACACAGAAAAAGACACTTATCATGAGATATCACTTATAGAGGGAATGTAAAAATCGCTACACTTGAACTGAATTACAAAACAGAACAGAGTCACACATTTAGAAATCACACTATGGCTGCTGAACGGGAAACGTGAGGTGGGGAGATGCCTAAAACAAGGGTTTCAAATTAGCTCAGATACCGTTCCATAAACCCAATATGTAATAGACAAGACCTACTCCTTGCTTAGTGAACTGGACTCAACACCCCCTATTCACCGCACAAGAATATATCTGACTAGTAAGAATCCTAAAACCTATGTATTGGTATCTCTGTGTAAGTGAGTCAAGTGGGTATAAAGCGGCATAAACACAGCAGTGAAAAGCAGCTAAACCCCATTAGAAAAATAAATTACTTTTAAAAACCCATGAACCAAAGACAGTGAAAGAGAGAGAAATTCCTACAAAATTCGTTCAGGGGCTGTGATGCAACCTGGAATGACCATATCTAGACCCACAGCTGGATGAGACATAAGGGTGGACACTCTTGGGGCTGAGAGGTTTGGTGAGGTTGGGTGAGCAAACGCAGACCCTTTCAAGTAATACTGCGTGGTACCCATCTCGTGGGTCCCAAATCTCCAGGTTCAAGGGCATCTTCCTACATCGAAAAAATGCACGAGAAACCCAGAAGATGGTACACCGTGTGATCGGGAAAGGTTTCTAAAACGCACCTCATTTCTCATCTCCTTGGTCTCGGGTACGCCATTTCAGCCGCTTTACTAGCAATCTCCCTCCTTGGAGAATCAGCACCTTTAACCTCCTGTTCTGTACAGGTTGCAATTTGTCCTGAGGATGAACGGGAAGAGGGGGAACCAATGAGAGACTAGCTCTAGGTGTTGGGACAGGCACAGGTCACTCTATTTTCCCATCAGGAAGAAGCATTAGCCACAGGCTCAGCCTGCCCCCCGGAACGAGAATAGGGCCAGAAGCAATCCTGTGCTTTTGCGGCCAGCTCCCAAAAAAGCGAGTTGAAAAATGGAGCTCAGGGGCACTGCAATTCACAAACCTGCAGAGTTATAAATGATAACTCTCGTCCACAAATATATTGAGGGAAGGCAACGAAGAGGATTTGAAAGCAAGGCAGAATTGCAGGAAACAGATTTCAGGAGGTAGATTCGAATCGCCTTTAAAGCACATGAAAAGCGGCAAAACGTCGACAATGTTGCCCTTGGCCAAAAAGGGCGTATGCGTTTTTTCCTGAATATATTCAGGAAAAAACGCATATGCCCTTTTTGGCCAACCAAGCCACCTGGAAAGGCAAATCAGCGCTACAAAGAAGCCTCGCTTCCCATCGGTCAAGAGGGCCATGCTGAAAAAAGTGTCAAAACCAGAAATGCAGGACAGGCCATGGAGAAGTGCGAGCCTTGCTACGCTGATGGGCGGGAAGTAAATTGCCAACAGTCACTCTGGAGAAGTGTACGATGTGTCCTGGAACATCTAAAAAACACAGCTTAGAGCGCATAGGGCACTTCCACTCATGGGCGTATAAATTGGGAAAACTAAAAATCAGCAAGACACAGGCACCCAAAAGTTTAGGGCTGCTCTGTTGGCAAGAACCTCCACTTCGTTACACCTTAAATATCCCAGGAAAGAGAAAAATGGATAAAGAAACTGTGCTCCTTATGTACAATGGAATATCACTCAGCCGTGAAATCAATGCCATAAGGCTAGTAGCAGCATGATGAGTGGATTTAGGTACGACGATTCTAAGTGAAATAAGTCACACAGAAAAAGACACTTATCATGAGATATCACTTATAGAGGGAATGTAAAAATCGCTACACTTGAACTGAATTACAAAACAGAACAGAGTCACACATTTAGAAATCACACTATGGCTGCTGAACGGGAAACGTGAGGTGGGGAGATGCCTAAAACAAGGGTTTCAAATTAGCTCAGATACCGTTCCATAAACCCAATATGTAATAGACAAGACCTACTCCTTGCTCAGTGAACTGGACTCAACACCCCCTATTCACCGCACAAGAATATATCTGACTAGTAAGAATCCTAAAACCTATGTATTGATATCTCTGTGTAAGTGAGTCAAGTGGGTGTAAAGCGGCATAAACACAGCAGTGAAAAGCAGCTAAACCCCATTAGAAAAATAAATTACTTTTAAAAACCCATGAACCAAAGACAGTGAAAGAGAGAGAAATTCCTACACAATTCGTTCAGGGGCTGTGATGCAACCTGGAATGACCATATCTAGACCCACAGCTGGATGAGACATAAGGGTGGACACTCTTGGGGCTGAGAGGTTTGGTGAGGTTGGGTGAGCAAACGCAGACCCTTTCAAGTAATACTGCGTGGTACCCATCTCGTGGGTCCCAAATCTCCAGGTTCAAGGGCATCTTCCTACATCGAAAACATGCACGAGAAACCCAGAAGATGGTACACCGTGTGATCGGGAAAGGTTTCTAAAACGCACCTCATTTCTCATCTCCTTGGTCTCGGGTACGCCATTTCAGCCGCTTTACTAGCAACCTCCCTCCTTGGAGAATCAGCACCTTTAACCTCCTGTTCCGTACAGGTTGCAATTTGTCCTGAGGATGAACGGGAAGAGGGGGAACCAATGAGAGACTAGCTCTAGGTGTTGGGACAGGCACAGGTCACTCTATTTTTCCATCAGGAAGAAGCATTGGCCACAGGCTCAGCCTGACCCCGGAACGAGAATAGGGCCAGAAGCAATCCTGTGCTTTTGCGGCCAGCTCCCAAAAAAGCGAGTTGAAAAATGGAGCTCAGGGGCACTGCAATTCACAAACCTGCAGAGTTATAAATGATAACTCTCGTCCACAAATATATTGAGGGAAGGCAACGAAGAGGATTTGAAAGCAAGGCAGAATTGCAGGAAACAGACTTCAGGAGGTAGATTCGAATCGCCTTTAAAGCACATGAAAAGCGGCAAAACGGCGACAATGTTGCCCTTGGCCAAAAAGGGCGTATGCGTTTTTTCCTGAATATATTCAGGAAAAAACGCATACGCCCTTTTTGGCCAACCAAGCAACCTGGAAAGGCAAATCAGCGCTACAAAGAAGCCTCGCTTCCCATCGGTCAAGAGGGCCATGCTGAAAAAAGTGTCAAAACCAGAAATGCAGGACAGGCCATGGAGAAGTGGGAGCCTTGCTACGCTGATGGGCGGGAAGTAAATTGCCAACAGTCACTCTGGAGAAGTGTACGGTGTGTCCTGGAACATCTAAAAAACACAGCTTAGAGCGCATAGGGCACTTCCACTCATGGGCGTATAAATTGGGAAAAGTAAAAATCAGCAAGACACAGGCACCCCAAAGTTTAGGGCTGCTCTGTTGGCAAGAACCTCCACTTCGTTACACCTTAAATATCCCAGGAAAGAGAAAAATGGATAAAGAAACTGTGCTCCTTATGTACAATGGAATATCACTCAGCCGTGAAATCAATGCCATAAGGCTAGTAGCAGCATGATGAGTGGATTTAGGTACGACGATTCTAAGTGAAATAAGTCACACAGAAAAAGACACTTATCATGAGATATCACTTATAGAGGGAATGTAAAAATCGCTACACTTGAACTGAATTACAAAACAGAACAGAGTCACACATTTAGAAATCACACTATGGCTGCTGAACGGGAAACGTGAGGTGGGGAGATGCCTAAAACAAGGGTTTCAAATTAGCTCAGATACCGTTCCATAAACCCAATATGTAATAGACAAGACCTACTCCTTGCTCAGTGAACTGGACTCAACACCCCCTATTCACCGCACAAGAATATATCTGACTAGTAAGAATCCTAAAACCTATGTATTGATATCTCTGTGTAAGTGAGTCAAGTGGGTGTAAAGCGGCATAAACACAGCAGTGAAAAGCAGCTAAACCCCATTAGAAAAATAAATTACTTTTAAAAACCCATGAACCAAAGACAGTGAAAGAGAGAGAAATTCCTACACAATTCGTTCAGGGGCTGTGATGCAACCTGGAATGACCATATCTAGACCCACAGCTGGATGAGACATAAGGGTGGACACTCTTGGGGCTGAGAGGTTTGGTGAGGTTGGGTGAGCAAACGCAGACCCTTTCAAGTAATACTGCGTGGTACCCATCTCGTGGGTCCCAAATCTCCAGGTTCAAGGGCATCTTCCTACATCAAAAACATGCACGAGAAACCCAGAAGATGGTACACCGTGTGATCGGGAAAGGTTTCTAAAACGCACCTCATTTCTCATCTCCTTGGTCTCGGGTACGCCATTTCAGCCGCTTTACTAGCAATCTCCCTCCTTGGAGAATCAGCACCTTTAACCTCCTGTTCTGTACAGGTTGCAATTTGTCCTGAGGATGAACGGGAAGAGGGGGAACCAATGAGAGACTAGCTCTAGGTGTTGGGACAGGCACAGGTCACTCTATTTTCCCATCAGGAAGAAGCATTAGCCACAGGCTCAGCCTGCCCCCCGGAACGAGAATAGGGCCAGAAGCAATCCTGTGCTTTTGCGGCCAGCTCCCAAAAAAGCGAGTTGAAAAATGGAGCTCAGGGGCACTGCAATTCACAAACCTGCAGAGTTATAAATGATAACTCTCGTCCACAAATATATTGAGGGAAGGCAACGAAGAGGATTTGAAAGCAAGGCAGAATTGCAGGAAACAGACTTCAGGAGGTAGATTCGAATCGCCTTTAAAGCACATGAAAAGCAGCAAAACGTCGACAATGTTGCCCTTGGCCAAAAAGGGCGTATGCGTTTTTTCCTGAATATATTCAGGAAAAAACGCATACGCCCTTTTTGGCCAACCAAGCAACCTGGAAAGGCAAATCAGCGCTACAAAGAAGCCTCGCTTCCCATCGGTCAAGAGGGCCATGCTGAAAAGAGTGTCAAAACCAGAAATGCAGGACAAGCCATGGAGAAGTGGGAGCCTTGCTACGCTGACGGGCGGGATGTAAATTGCCAACAGCCACTCTGGAGAAGCATACGGTGTGTCCTGGAACATCTAAAAAACACAGCTTAGAGAGCATAGGGCACTTCCACTCATGGGTGTATAAATTGGGAAAACTAAAAATCAGCAAGACACAGGCACCCCAAAGTTTAGGGCTGCTCTGTTGGCAAGAACCTCCACTTCGTTACACCTTAAATATCCCAGGAAAGAGAAAAATGGATAAAGAAACTGTGCTCCTTATGTACAATGGAATATCACTCAGGCGTGAAATCAATGCCATAAGGCTAGTAGCAGCATGATGAGTGGATTTAGGTACGACGATTCTAAGTGAAATAAGTCACACAGAAAAAGACACTTATCATAAGATATCACTTATACAGGGAAGGTAAAAATCGCTACACTTGAACTGAATTACAAAACAGAACAGAGTCACACATTTAGAAATCACACTATGGCTGCTGAACGGGAAAGGGGAGGTGGGGTGACGCATAAAAGAAGGGTTTCAAATTAGCTCAGATACCGTTCCATAAACCCAATATGTAATAGACAAGACCTACTCCTTGCTCAGTGAACTGGACTCAACACCCCCTATTCACCGCACAAGAATATATCTGACTAGTAAGAATCCTAAAACCTATGTATTGGTATCTCTGTGTAAGTGAGTCAAGTGGGTATAAAGCGGCATAAACACAGCAGTGAAAAGCAGCTAAACCCCATTAGAAAAATAAATTACTTTTAAAAACCCATGAACCAAAGACAGTGAAAGAGAGAGAAATTCCTACACAATTCGTTCAGGGGCTGTGATGCAACCTGGAATGACCATATCTAGACCCACAGCTGGATGAGACATAAGGGTGGACACTCTTGGGGCTGAGAGGTTTGGTGAGGTTGGGTGAGCAAACGCAGACCCTTTCAAGTAATACTGCGTGGTACCCATCTCGTGGGTCCCAAATCTCCAGGTTCAAGGGCATCTTCCTACATCGAAAAAATGCACGAGAAACCCAGAAGATGGTACACCGTGTGATCGGGAAAGGTTTCTAAAACGCACCTCATTTCTCATCTCCTTGGTCTCGGGTACGCCATTTCAGCCGCTTTACTAGCAATCTCCCTCCTTGGAGAATCAGCACCTTTAACCTCCTGTTCTGTACAGGTTGCAATTTGTCCTGAGGATGAACGGGAAGAGGGGGAACCAATGAGAGACTAGCTCTAGGTGTTGGGACAGGCACAGGTCACTCTATTTTCCCATCAGGAAGAAGCATTAGCCACAGGCTCAGCCTGCCCCCCGGAACGAGAATAGGGCCAGAAGCAATCCTGTGCTTTTGCGGCCAGCTCCCAAAAAAGCGAGTTGAAAAATGGAGCTCAGGGGCACTGCAATTCACAAACCTGCAGAGTTATAAATGATAACTCTCGTCCACAAATATATTGAGGGAAGGCAACGAAGAGGATTTGAAAGCAAGGCAGAATTGCAGGAAACAGATTTCAGGAGGTAGATTCGAATCGCCTTTAAAGCACATGAAAAGCGGCAAAACGTCGACAATGTTGCCCTTGGCCAAAAAGGGCGTATGCGTTTTTTCCTGAATATATTCAGGAAAAAACGCATATGCCCTTTTTGGCCAACCAAGCCACCTGGAAAGGCAAATCAGCGCTACAAAGAAGCCTCGCTTCCCATCGGTCAAGAGGGCCATGCTGAAAAAAGTGTCAAAACCAGAAATGCAGGACAGGCCATGGAGAAGTGGAAGCCTTGCTACGCTGATGGGCGGGAAGTAAATTGCCAACAGTCACTCTGGAGAAGTGTACGATGTGTCCTGGAACATCTAAAAAACACAGCTTAGAGCGCATAGGGCACTTCCACTCATGGGTGTATAAATTGGGAAAACTAAAAATCAACAAGACACAGGCACCCCAAAGTTTAGGGCTGCTCTGTTTGCAAGAACCTCCACTTCGTTACACCTTAAATATCCCAGGAAAGAGAAAAATGGATAAAGAAACTGTGCTCCTTATGTACAATGGAATATCACTCAGCCGTGAAATCAATGCCATAAGGCTAGTAGCAGCATGATGAGTGGATTTAGGTACGACGATTCTAAGTGAAATAAGTCACACAGAAAAAGACACTTATCATGAGATATCACTTATAGAGGGAATGTAAAAATCGCTACACTTGAACTGAATTACAAAACAGAACAGAGTCACACATTTAGAAATCACACTATGGCTGCTGAACGGGAAACGTGAGGTGGGGAGATGCCTAAAACAAGGGTTTCAAATTAGCTCAGATACCGTTCCATAAACCCAATATGTAATAGACAAGACCTACTCCTTGCTCAGTGAACTGGACTCAACACCCCCTATTCACCGCACAAGAATATATCTGACTAGTAAGAATCCTAAAACCTATGTATTGATATCTCTGTGTAAGTGAGTCAAGTGGGTGTAAAGCGGCATAAACACAGCAGTGAAAAGCAGCTAAACCCCATTAGAAAAATAAATTACTTTTAAAAACCCATGAACCAAAGACAGTGAAAGAGAGAGAAATTCCTACACAATTCGTTCAGGGGCTGTGATGCAACCTGGAATGACCATATCTAGACCCACAGCTGGATGAGACATAAGGGTGGACACTCTTGGGCCTGAGAGGTTTGGTGAGGTTGGGTGAGCAAACGCAGACCCTTTCAAGTAATACTGCGTGGTACCCATCTCGTGGGTCCCAAATCTCCAGGTTCAAGGGCATCTTCCTACATCGAAAACATGCACGAGAAACCCAGAAGATGGTACACCGTGTGATCGGGAAAGGTTTCTAAAACGCACCTCATTTCTCATCTCCTTGGTCTCGGGTACGCCATTTCAGCCGCTTTACTAGCAACCTCCCTCCTTGGAGAATCAGCACCTTTAACCTCCTGTTCCGTACAGGTTGCAATTTGTCCTGAGGATGAACGGGAAGAGGGGGAACCAATGAGAGACTAGCTCTAGGTGTTGGGACAGGCACAGGTCACTCTATTTTTCCATCAGGAAGAAGCATTGGCCACAGGCTCAGCCTGACCCCGGAACGAGAATAGGGCCAGAAGCAATCCTGTGCTTTTGCGGCCAGCTCCCAAAAAAGCGAGTTGAAAAATGGAGCTCAGGGGCACTGCAATTCACAAACCTGCAGAGTTATAAATGATAACTCTCGTCCACAAATATATTGAGGGAAGGCAACGAAGAGGATTTGAAAGCAAGGCAGAATTGCAGGAAACAGACTTCAGGAGGTAGATTCGAATCGCCTTTAAAGCACATGAAAAGCGGCAAAACGGCGACAATGTTGCCCTTGGCCAAAAAGGGCGTATGCGTTTTTTCCTGAATATATTCAGGAAAAAACGCATACGCCCTTTTTGGCCAACCAAGCAACCTGGAAAGGCAAATCAGCGCTACAAAGAAGCCTCGCTTCCCATCGGTCAAGAGGGCCATGCTGAAAAAAGTGTCAAAACCAGAAATGCAGGACAGGCCATGGAGAAGTGGGAGCCTTGCTACGCTGATGGGCGGGAAGTAAATTGCCAACAGTCACTCTGGAGAAGTGTACGGTGTGTCCTGGAACATCTAAAAAACACAGCTTAGAGCGCATAGGGCACTTCCACTCATGGGCGTATAAATTGGGAAAAGTAAAAATCAGCAAGACACAGGCACCCCAAAGTTTAGGGCTGCTCTGTTGGCAAGAACCTCCACTTCGTTACACCTTAAATATCCCAGGAAAGAGAAAAATGGATAAAGAAACTGTGCTCCTTATGTACAATGGAATATCACTCAGCCGTGAAATCAATGCCATAAGGCTAGTAGCAGCATGATGAGTGGATTTAGGTACGACGATTCTAAGTGAAATAAGTCACACAGAAAAAGACACTTATCATGAGATATCACTTATAGAGGGAATGTAAAAATCGCTACACTTGAACTGAATTACAAAACAGAACAGAGTCACACATTTAGAAATCACACTATGGCTGCTGAACGGGAAACGTGAGGTGGGGAGATGCCTAAAACAAGGGTTTCAAATTAGCTCAGATACCGTTCCATAAACCCAATATGTAATAGACAAGACCTACTCCTTGCTCAGTGAACTGGACTCAACACCCCCTATTCACCGCACAAGAATATATCTGACTAGTAAGAATCCTAAAACCTATGTATTGATATCTCTGTGTAAGTGAGTCAAGTGGGTGTAAAGCGGCATAAACACAGCAGTGAAAAGCAGCTAAACCCCATTAGAAAAATAAATTACTTTTGAAAACCCATGAACCAAAGACAGTGAAAGAGAGAGAAATTCCTACACAATTCGTTCAGGGGCTGTGATGCAACCTGGAATGACCATATCTAGACCCACAGCTGGATGAGACATAAGGGTGGACACTCTTGGGGCTGAGAGGTTTGGTGAGGTTGGGTGAGCAAACGCAGACCCTTTCAAGTAATACTGCGTGGTACCCATCTCGTGGGTCCCAAATCTCCAGGTTCAAGGGCATCTTCCTACATCAAAAACATGCACGAGAAACCCAGAAGATGGTACACCGTGTGATCGGGAAAGGTTTCTAAAACGCACCTCATTTCTCATCTCCTTGGTCTCGGGTACGCCATTTCAGCCTCTTTACTAGCAATCTCCCTCCTTGGAGAATCAGCACCTTTAACCTCCTGTTCTGTACAGGTTGCAATTTGTCCTGAGGATGAACGGGAAGAGGGGGAACCAATGAGAGACTAGCTCTAGGTGTTGGGACAGGCACAGGTCACTCTATTTTCCCATCAGGAAGAAGCATTAGCCACAGGCTCAGCCTGCCCCCCGGAACGAGAATAGGGCCAGAAGCAATCCTGTGCTTTTGCGGCCAGCTCCCAAAAAAGCGAGTTGAAAAATGGAGCTCAGGGGCACTGCAATTCACAAACCTGCAGAGTTATAAATGATAACTCTCGTCCACAAATATATTGAGGGAAGGCAACGAAGAGGATTTGAAAGCAAGGCAGAATTGCAGGAAACAGACTTCAGGAGGTAGATTCGAATCGTCTTTAAAGCACATGAAAAGCGGCAAAACGTCGACAATGTTGCCCTTGGCCAAAAAGGGCGTATGCGTTTTTTCCTGAATATATTCAGGAAAAAACGCATACGCCCTTTTTGGCCAACCAAGCCACCTGGAAAGGCAAATCAGCGCTACAAAGAAGCCTCGCTTCCCATCGGTCAAGAGGGCCATGCTGAAAAGAGTGTCAAAACCAGAAATGCAGGACAAGCCATGGAGAAGTGGGAGCCTTGCTACGCTGACGGGCGGGATGTAAATTGCCAACAGCCACTCTGGAGAAGCGTACGGTGTGTCCTGGAACATCTAAAAAACACAGCTTAGAGAGCATAGGGCACTTCCACTCATGGGTGTATAAATTGGGAAAACTAAAAATCAGCAAGACACAGGCACCCCAAAGTTTAGGGCTGCTCTGTTGGCAAGAACCTCCACTTCGTTACACCTTAAATATCCCAGGAAAGAGAAAAATGGATAAAGAAACTGTGCTCCTTATGTACAATGGAATATCACTCAGCCGTGAAATCAATGCCATAAGGCTAGTAGCAGCATGATGAGTGGATTTAGGTACGACGATTCTAAGTGAAATAAGTCACACAGAAAAAGACACTTATCATGAGATATCACTTATAGAGGGAATGTAAAAATCGCTACACTTGAACTGAATTACAAAACAGAACAGAGTCACACATTTAGAAATCACACTATGGCTGCTGAACGGGAAACGTGAGGTGGGGAGATGCCTAAAACAAGGGTTTCAAATTAGCTCAGATACCGTTCCATAAACCCAATATGTAATAGACAAGACCTACTCCTTGCTCAGTGAACTGGACTCAACACCCCCTATTCACCGCACAAGAATATATCTGACTAGTAAGAATCCTAAAACCTATGTATTGATATCTCTGTGTAAGTGAGTCAAGTGGGTGTAAAGCGGCATAAACACAGCAGTGAAAAGCAGCTAAACCCCATTAGAAAAATAAATTACTTTTAAAAACCCATGAACCAAAGACAGTGAAAGAGAGAGAAATTCCTACACAATTCGTTCAGGGGCTGTGATGCAACCTGGAATGACCATATCTAGACCCACAGCTGGATGAGACATAAGGGTGGACACTCTTGGGGCTGAGAGGTTTGGTGAGGTTGGGTGAGCAAACGCAGACCCTTTCAAGTAATACTGCGTGGTACCCATCTCGTGGGTCCCAAATCTCCAGGTTCAAGGGCATCTTCCTACATCAAAAACATGCACGAGAAACCCAGAAGATGGTACACCGTGTGATCGGGAAAGGTTTCTAAAACGCACCTCATTTCTCATCTCCTTGGTCTCGGGTACGCCATTTCAGCCGCTTTACTAGCAATCTCCCTCCTTGGAGAATCAGCACCTTTAACCTCCTGTTCCGTACAGGTTGCAATTTGTCCTGAGGATGAACGGGAAGAGGGGGAACCAATGAGAGACTAGCTCTAGGTGTTGGGACAGGCACAGGTCACTCTATTTTCCCATCAGGAAGAAGCATTAGCCACAGGCTCAGCCTGCCCCCCGGAACGAGAATAGGGCCAGAAGCAATCCTGTGCTTTTGCGGCCAGCTCCCAAAAAAGCGAGTTGAAAAATGGAGCTCAGGGGCACTGCAATTCACAAACCTGCAGAGTTATAAATGATAACTCTCGTCCACAAATATATTGAGGGAAGGCAACGAAGAAGATTTGAAAGCAAGGCAGAATTGCAGGAAACAGACTTCAGGAGGTAGATTCGAATCGCCTTTAAAGCACATGAAAAGCAGCAAAACGTCGACAATGTTGCCCTTGGCCAAAAAGGGCGTATGCGTTTTTTCCTGAATATATTCAGGAAAAAACGCATACGCCCTTTTTGGCCAACCAAGCAATCTGGAAAGGCAAATCAGCGCTACAAAGAAGCCTCGCTTCCCATCGGTCAAGAGGGCCATGCTGAAAAAAGTGTCAAAACCAGAAATGCAGGACAGGCCATGGAGAAGTGGGAGCCTTGCTACGCTGATGGGCGGGAAGTAAATTGCCAACAGTCACTCTGGAGAAGTGTACAGTGTGTCCTGGAACATCTAAAAAACACAGCTTAGAGCACATAGGGCACTTCCACTCATGGGCGTATAAATTGGGAAAACTAAAAATCAGCAAGACACAGGCACCACAAAGTTTAGGGCTGCTCTGTTGGCAAGAACCTCCACTTCGTTACACCTTAAATATCCCAGGAAAGAGAAAAATGGATAAAGAAACTGTGCTCCTTATGTACAATGGAATATCACTCAGCCGTGAAATCAATGCCATAAGGCTAGTAGCAGCATGATGAGTGGATTTAGGTACGACGATTCTAAGTGAAATAAGTCACACAGAAAAAGACACTTATCATAAGATATCACTTATAGAGGGAATGTAAAAATCGCTACACTTGAACTGAATTACAAAACAGAACAGAGTCACACATTTAGAAATCACACTATGGCTACTGAACGGGAAAGGGGAGGTGGGGTGACGCATAAAGGAAGGGTTTCAAATTAGCTCAGATACCGTTCCATAAACCCAATATGTAATAGACAAGACCTACTCCTTGCTCAGTGAACTGGACTCAACACCCCCTATTCACCGCACAAGAATATATCTGACTAGTAAGAATCCTAAAACCTATGTATTGATATCTCTGTGTAAGTGAGTCAAGTGGGTGTAAAGCGGCATAAACACAGCAGTGAAAAGCAGCTAAACCCCATTAGAAAAATAAATTACTTTTAAAAACCCATGAACCAAAGACAGTGAAAGAGAGAGAAATTCCTACAAAATTCGTTCAGGGGCTGTGATGCAACCTGGAATGACCATATCTAGACCCACAGCTGGATGAGACATAAGGGTGGACACTCTTGGGGCTGAGAGGTTTGGTGAGGTTGGGTGAGCAAACGCAGACCCTTTCAAGTAATACTGCGTGGTACCCATCTCGTGGCTCCCAAATCTCCAGGTTCAAGGGCATCTTGCTACATCGAAAAAATGCACGAGAAACCCAGAAGATGGTACACCGTGTGATCGGGAAAGGTTTCTAAAATGCACCTCATTTCTCATCTCCTTGGTCTCGGGTATGCCATTTCAGCCGCTTTACTAGCAACCTCCCTCCTTGGAGAATCAGCACCTTTAACCTCCTGTTCCGTACAGGTTGCAATTTGTCCTGAGGATGAACGGGAAGAGGGGGAACCAATGAGAGACTAGCTCTAGGTGTTGGGACAGGCACAGGTCACTCTATTTTCCCATCAGGAAGAAGCATTAGCCACAGGCTCAGCCTGACCCCGGAACGAGAATAGGGCCAGAAGAAATCCTGTGCTTTTGCGGCCAGCTCCCAAAAAAGCGAGTTGAAAAATGGAGCTCAGGGGCACTGCAATTCACAAACCTGCAGAGTTATAAATGATAACTCTCGTCCACAAATATATTGAGGGAAGGCAACGAAGAGGATTTGAAAGCAAGGCAGAATTGCAGGAAACAGACTTCAGGAGGTAGATTCGAATCGCCTTTAAAGCACATGAAAAGCGGCAAAACGTCGACAATGTTGCCCTTGGCCAAAAAGGGCGTATGCGTTTTTTCCTGAATATATTCAGGAAAAAACGCATACGCCCTTTTTGGCCAACCAAGCAACCTGGAAAGGCAAATCAGCGCTACAAAGAAGCCTCGCTTCCCATCGGTCAAGAGGGCCATGCTGAAAAAAGTGTCAAAACCAGAAATGCAGGACAGGCCATGGAGAAGTGGGAGCCTTGCTACGCTGATGGGCGGGATGTAAATTGCCAACAGCCACTCTGGAGAAGTGTACGGTGTGTCCTGGGACATCTAAAAAACACAGCTTAGAGAGCATAGGGCACTTCCACTCATGGGCGTATAAATTGGGAAAACTAGAAATCAGCAAGTCACAGGAACCCCAAGGTTTAGGGCTGCTCTGTTGGCAAGAACCTCCACTTCGTTACACCTTAAATATCCCAGGAAAGAGAAAAATGGATAAAGAAACTGTGCTCCTTATGTACAATGGAATATCACTCAACCGTGAAATCAATGCCATAAGGCTAGTAGCAGCATGATGAGTGGATTTAGGTACGACGATTCTAAGTGAAATAAGTCACACAGAAAAAGACACTTATCATAAGATATCACTTATAGAGGGAATGTAAAAATCGCTACACTTGAACTGAATTACAAAACAGAAAAGAGTCACACATTTAGAAATCACACTATGGCTGCTGAACGGGAAAGGGGAGGTGGGGTGACGCATAAAAGAAGGGTTTCAAATTAGCTCAGATACCGTTCCATAAACCCAATATGTAATAGACAAGACCTACTCCTTGCTCAGTGAACTGGACTCAACACCCCCTATTCACCGCACAAGAATATATCTGACTAGTAAGATTCCTAAAACCTATGTATTGGTATCTCTGTGTAAGTGAGTCAAGTGGGTATAAAGCGGCATAAACACAGCAGTGAAAAGCAGCTAAACCCCATTAGAAAAATAAATTACTTTTAAAAACCCATAAACCAAAGACAGTGAAAGAGAGAGAAATTCCCACAAAATTCGTTCAGGGGCTGTGATGCAACCTGGAATGACCATATCTAGACCCACAGCTGGATGAGACATAAGGGTGGACACTCTTGGGGCTGAGAGGTTTGGTGAGGTTGGGTGAGCAAACGCAGACCCTTTCAAGTAATACTGCGTGGTACCCATCTCGTGGGTCCCAAATCTCCAGGTTCAAGGGCATCTTCCTACATCGAAAAAATGCACGAGAAACCCAGAAGATGGTACACCGTGTGATCGGGAAAGGTTTCTAAAATGCACCTCATTTCTCATCTCCTTGGTCTCGGGTATGCCATTTCAGCCGCTTTACTAGCAACCTCCCTCCTTGGAGAATCAGCACCTTTAACCTCCTGTTCCGTACAGGTTGCAATTTGTCCTGAGGATGAACGGGAAGAGGGGGAACCAATGAGAGACTAGCTCTAGGTGTTGGGACAGGCACAGGTCACTCTATTTTTCCATCAGGAAGAAGCATTAGCCACAGGCTCAGCCTGCCCCCCGGAACCAGAATAGGGCCAGAAGCAATCCTGTGCTTTTGTGGCCAGCTCCCAAAACAGCGAGTTGAAAAATGGAGCTCAGGGGCACTGCAATTCACAAACCTGCAGAGTTATAAATGATAACTCTCGTCCACAAATATTTTGAGGGAAGGCAACGAAGAGGATTTGAAAGCAAGGCAGAATTGCAGGAAACAGATTTCAGGAGGTAGATTCGAATCGCCTTTAAAGCACATGAAAAGCGGCAAAACGTCGACAATGTTGCCCTTGGCCAAAAAGGGCGTATGCGTTTTTCCCTGAATATATTCAGGAAAAAACGCATACGCCCTTTTTGGCCAACCAAGCAACCTGGAAAAGCAAATCAGCGCTACAAAGAAGCCTCGCTTCCCATCGGTCAAGAGGGCCATGCTGAAAAAAGTGTCAAAACGGGAAATGCAGGACAGGCCATGGAGAAGTGGGAGCCTTGCTACGCTGATGGGCGGGATGTAAATTGCCAACAGCCACTCTGGAGAAGTGTACGGTGTGTCCTGGGACATCTAAAAAACACAGCTTAGAGAGCATAGGGCACTTCCACTCATGGGCGTATAAATTGGGAAAACTAGAAATCAGCAAGTCACAGGCACCCCAAAGTTTAGGGCTGCTCTGTTGGCAAGAACCTCCACTTCGTTACACCTTAAATATCCCAGGAAAGAGAAAAATGGATAAAGAAACTGTGCTCCTTATGTACAATGGAATATCACTCAACCGTGAAATCAATGCCATAAGGCTAGTAGCAGCATGATGAGTGGATTTAGGTACGACGATTCTAAGTGAAATAAGTCACACAGAAAAAGACACTTATCATGAGATATCACTTATAGAGGGAATGTAAAAATCGCTACACTTGAACTGAATTACAAAACAGAACAGAGTCACACATTTAGAAATCACACTATGGCTGCTGAACGGGAAACGTGAGGTGGGGAGATGCCTAAAACAAGGGTTTCAAATTAGCTCAGATACCGTTCCATAAACCCAATATGTAATAGACAAGACCTACTCCTTGCTCAGTGAACTGGACTCAACACCCCCTATTCACCGCACAAGAATATATCTGACTAGTAAGAAACCTAAAACCTATGTATTGATATCTCTGTGTAAGTGAGTCAAGTGGGTGTAAAGCGGCATAAACACAGCAGTGAAAAGCAGCTAAACCCCATTAGAAAAATAAATTACTTTTAAAAACCCATAAACCAAAGACAGTGAAAGAGAGAGAAATTCCCACAAAATTCGTTCAGGGGCTGTGATGCAACCTGGAATGACCATATCTAGACCCACAGCTGGATGAGACATAAGGGTGGACACTCTTGGGGCTGAGAGGTTTGGTGAGGTTGGGTGAGCAAACGCAGACCCTTTCAAGTAATACTGCGTGGTACCCATCTCGTGGGTCCCAAATCTCCAGGTTCAAGGGCATCTTCCTACATCGAAAAAATGCACGAGAAACCCAGAAGATGGTACACCGTGTGATCGGGAAAGGTTTCTAAAACGCACCTCATTTCTCATCTCCTTGGTCTCGGGTACGCCATTTCAGCCGCTTTACTAGCAATCTCCCTCCTTGGAGAATCAGCACCTTTAATCTCCTGTTCCGTACAGGTTGCAGTTTGTCCTGAGGATGAACGGGAAGAGGGGGAACCAATGAGAGACTAGCTCTAGGTGTTGGGACAGGCACAGGTCACTCTATTTTTCCATCAGGAAGAAGCATTAGCCAGAGGCTCAGCCTGCCCCCCGGAACCAGAATAGGGCCAGAAGCAATCCTGTGCTTTTGTGGCCAGCTCCCAAAAAAGCGAGTTGAAAAATGGAGCTCAGGGGCACTGCAATTCACAAACCTGCAGAGTTATAAATGATAACTCTCGTCCACAAATATTTTGAGGGAAGGCAACGAAGAGGATTTGAAAGCAAGGCAGAATTGCAGGAAACAGATTTCAGGAGGTAGATTCGAATCGCCTTTAAAGCACATGAAAAGCGGCAAAACGTCGACAATGTTGCCCTTGGCCAAAAAGGGCGTATGCGTTTTTTCCTGAATATATTCAGGAAAAAACGCATACGCCCTTTTTGGCCAACCATGCAACCTGGAAAGGCAAATCAGCGCTACAAAGAAGCCTCGCTTCCCATCGGTCAAGAGGGCCATGCTGAAAAAAGTGTCAACACCAGAAATGCAGGACAGGCCATGGAGAAGTGGGAGCCTTGCTACGCTGATGGGCGGGATGTAAATTGCCAACAGCCACTCTGGAGAAGTGTACGGTGTGTCCAGGAACATCTAAAAAACACAGCTTAGAGCGCATAGGGCACTTCCACTCATGGGCGTATAAATTGGGAAAACTAGAAATCAGCAAGACACAGGCACCCCAAAGTTTAGGGCTGCTCTGTTGGCAAGAACCTCCACTTTGTTACACCTTAAATATCCCAGGAAAGAGAAAAATGGATAAAGAAACTGTGCTCCTTATGGACAATGGAATATCACTCAGCTGTGAAATCAATGCCATAAAGCTAGTAGCAGCATGATGAGTGGATTTAGGTACGACGATTCTAAGTGAAATAAGTCACACAGAAAAAGACACTTATCATGAGATATCACTTATAGAGGGAATGTAAAAATCGCTACACTTGAACTGAATTACAAAACAGAACAGAGTCACACATTTAGAAATCACACTATGGCTGCTGAACGGGAAACGTGAGGTGGGGAGATGCCTAAAACAAGGGTTTCAAATTAGCTCAGATACCGTTCCATAAACCCAATATGTAATAGACAAGACCTACTCCTTGCTCAGTGAACTGGACTCAACACCCCCTATTCACCGCACAAGAATATATCTGACTAGTAAGAAACCTAAAACCTATGTATTGATATCTCTGTGTAAGTGAGTCAAGTGGGTGTAAAGCGGCATAAACACAGCAGTGAAAAGCAGCTAAACCCCATTAGAAAAATAAATTACTTTTAAAAACCCATAAACCAAAGACAGTGAAAGAGAGAGAAATTCCCACAAAATTCGTTCAGGGGCTGTGATGCAACCTGGAATGACCATATCTAGACCCACAGCTGGATGAGACATAAGGGTGGACACTCTTGGGGCTGAGAGGTTTGGTGAGGTTGGGTGAGCAAACGCAGACCCTTTCAAGTAATACTGCGCGGTACCCATCTCGTGGGTCCCAAATCTCCAGGTTCAAGGGCATCTTCCTACATCGAAAAAATGCACGAGAAACCCAGAAGATGGTACACCGTGTGATCGGGAAAGGTTTCTAAAACGCACCTCATTTCTCATCTCCTTGGTCTCGGGTACACCATTTCAGCCGCTTTATTAGCAACCTCCCTCCTTGGAGAATCAGCACCTTTAACCTCCTGTTCCGTACAGGTTGCAATTTGTCCTGAGGATGAACGGGAAGAGGGGGAACCAATGAGAGACTAGCTCTAGGTGTTGGGACAGGCACAGGTCACTCTATTTTCCCATCAGGAAGAAGCATTAGCCACAGGCTCAGCCTGCCCCCCGGAACGAGAATAGGGCCAGAAGCAATCCTGTGCTTTTGCGGCCAGCTCCCAAAAAAGCGAGTTGAAAAATGGAGCTCAGGGGCACTGCAATTCACAAACCTGCAGAGTTATAAATGATAACTCTCGTCCACAAATATATTGAGGGAAGGCAACGAAGAGGATTTGAAAGCAAGGCAGAATTGCAGGAAACAGATTTCAGGAGGTAGATTCGAATCGCCTTTAAAGCACATGAAAAGCGGCAAAACGTCGACAATGTTGCCCTTGGCCAAAAAGGGCGTATGCGTTTTTTCCTGAATATATTCAGGAAAAAACGCATACTCCCTTTTTGGCCAACCAAGCCACCTGGAAAGGCAAATCAGTGCTACAAAGAAGCCTCGCTTCCCATCGGTCAAGAGGGCCATGCTGAAAAAAGTGTCAAAACCAGAAATGCAGGACAGGCCATGGAGAAGTGGGAGCCTTGCTACGCTGATGGGCGGGAAGTAAATTGCCAACAGTCACTCTGGAGAAGTGTACGGTGTGTCCTGGGACATCTAAAAAACACAGCTTAGAGCGCATAGGGCACTTCCACTCATGGGCGTATAAATTGGGAAAACTAAAAATCAGCAAGACACAGGCACCCCAAAGTTTAGGGCTGCTCTGTTGGCAAGAACCTCCACTTCGTTACACCTTAAATATCCCAGGAAAGAGAAAAATGGATAAAGAAACTGTGCTCCTTATGTACAATGGAATATCACTCAGCCGTGAAATCAATGCCATAAGGCTAGTAGCAGCATGATGAGTGGATTTAGGTACGACGATTCTAAGTGAAATAAGTCACACAGAAAAAGACACTTATCATGAGATATCACTTATAGAGGGAATGTAAAAATCGCTACACTTGAACTGAATTACAAAACAGAACAGAGTCACACATTTAGAAATCACACTATGGCTGCTGAACGGGAAACGTGAGGTGGGGAGATGCCTAAAACAAGGGTTTCAAATTAGCTCAGATACCGTTCCATAAACCCAATATGTAATAGACTAGACCTACTCCTTGCTCAGTGAACTGGACTCAACACCCCCTATTCACCGCACAAGAATATATCTGACTAGTAAGAATCCTAAAACCTATGTATTGATATCTCTGTGTAAGTGAGTCAAGTGGGTGTAAAGCGGCATAAACACAGCAGTGAAAAGCAGCTAAACCCCATTAGAAAAATAAATTACTTTTAAAAACTCATGAACCAAAGACAGTGAAAGAGAGAGAAATTCCTACAAAATTCGTTCAGGGGCTGTGATACAACCTGGAATGACCATATCTACACCCACAGCTGGATGAGACATAAGGGTGGACACTCTTGGGGCTGAGAGGTTTGGTGAGGTTGGGTGAGCAAACGCAGACCCTTTCAAGTAATACTGCGTGGTACCCATCTCGTGGGTCCCAAATCTCCAGGTTCAAGGGCATCTTCCTACATCGAAAAAATGCACGAGAAACCCAGAAGATGGTACACCGTGTGATCGGGAAAGGTTTCTAAAACGCACCTCATTTCTCATCTCCTTGGTCTCGGGTACGCCATTTCAGCCGCTTTACTAGCAACCTCCCTCCTTGGAGAATCAGCACCTTTAACCTCCTGTTCCGTACAGGTTGCAATTTTCCTGAGGATGAACGGGAAGAGGGGGAACCAATGAGAGACTAGCTCTAGGTGTTGGGACAGGCACAGGTCACTCTATTTTCCCATCAGGAAGAAGCATTAGCCACAGGCTCAGCCTGCCCCCCGGAACCAGAATAGGGCCAGAAGCAATCCTGTGCTTTTGCGGCCAGCTCCCAAAAAAGCGAGTTGAAAAATGGAGCTCAGGGGCACTGCAATTCACAAACCTGCAGAGTTATAAATGATAACTCTCGTCCACAAATATATTGAGGGAAGGCAACGAAGAGGATTTGAAAGCAAGGCAGAATTGCAGGAAACAGATTTCAGGAGGTAGATTCGAATCGCCTTTAAAGCACATGAAAAGCGGCAAAACGTCGACAATGTTGCCCTTGGCCAAAAAGGGCGTATGCGTTTTTTCCTGAATATATTCAGGAAAAAACGCATACGCCCTTTTTGGCCAACCAAGCAACCTGGAAAGGCAAATCAGCGCTACAAAGAAGCCTCGCTTCCCATCGGTCAAGAGGGCCATGCTGAAAAGAGTGTCAAAACCAGAAATGCAGGACAAGCCATGGAGAAGTGGGAGCCTTGCTACGCTGATGGGCGGGATGTAAATTGCCAACAGCCACTCTGGAGAAGTGTACGGTGTGTCCTGGAATATCTAAAAAACACAGCTTAGAGAGCATAGGGCACTTCCACTCATGGGCGTATAAATTGGGAAAAGTAAAAATCAGCAAGACACAGGCACCCAAAAGTTTAGGGCTGCTCTGTTGGCAAGAACCTCCACTTTGTTACACCTTATATATCCCAGGAAAGAGAAAAATGGATAAAGAAACTGTGCTCCTTATGTACAATGGAATATCACTCGGCCGTGAAATCAATGCCATAAGGCTAGGAGCAGCATGATGAGTGGATTTAGGTACGACGATTCTAAGTGAAATAAGTCACACAGAAAAAGACACTTATCATAAGATATCACTTATACAGGGAATGTAAAAATCGCTACACTTGAACTGAATTACAAAACAGAACAGAGTCACACATTTAGAAATCACACTATGGCTGCTGAACGGGAAAGGGGAGGTGGGGTGACGCATAAAAGAAGGGTTTCAAATTAGCTCAGATACCGTTCCATAAACCCAATATGTAATAGACAAGACCTACTCCTTGCTCAGTGAACTGGACTCAACACCCCCTATTCACCGCACAAGAATATATCTGACTAGTAAGAATCCTAAAACCTATGTATTGGTATCTCTGTGTAAGTGAGTCAAGTGGGTATAAAGCGGCATAAACACAGCAGTGAAAAGCAGCTAAACCCCATTAGAAAAATAAATTACTTTTAAAAACCCATGAACCAAAGACAGTGAAAGAGAGAGAAATTCCTACAAAATTCGTTCAGGGGCTGTGATGCAACCTGGAATGACCATATCTAGACCCACAGCTGGATGAGACATAAGGGTGGACACTCTTGGGGCTGAGAGGTTTGGTGAGGTTGGGTGAGCAAACACAGACCCTTTCAAGTAATACTGCGTGGTACCCATCTCGTGGGTCCCAAATCTCCAGGTTCAAGGGCATCTTCCTACATCAAAAACATGCACGAGAAAGCCAGAAGATGGTACACCGTGTGATCGGGAAAGGTTTCTAAAACGCACCTCATTTCTCATCTCCTTGCTCTCGGGTTCGCCATTCCAGCCACTTTACTAGCAATCTCCCTCCTTGGAGAATCAGCACCTTTAATCTCCTGTTCCGTACAGGTTGCAATTTGTCCTGAGGATGAACGGGAAGAGGGGGAACCAATGAGAGACTAGCTCTAGGTGTTGGGACAGGCACAGGTCACTCTATTTTTCCATCAGGAAGAAGCATTAGCCACAGGCTCAGCCTGCCTCCCGGAACCAGAAGAGGGCCAGAAGCAATCCTGTGCTTTTGTGGCCAGCTCCCAAAACAGCGAGTTGAAAAATGGAGCTCAGGGGCACTGCAATTCACAAACCTGCAGAGTTATAAATGATAACTCTCGTCCACAAATATTTTGAGGGAAGGCAACGAAGAGGATTTGAAAGCAAGGCAGAATTGCAGGAAACAGATTTCAGGAGGTAGATTCGAATCGCCTTTAAAGCACATGAAAAGCGGCAAAACGTCGACAATGTTGCCCTTGGCCAAAAAGGGCGTATGCGTTTTTCCCTGAATATATTCAGGAAAAAACGCATATGCCCTTTTTGGCCAACCAAGCAACCTGGAAAAGCAAATCAGCGCTACAAAGAAGCCTCGCTTCCCATCGGTCAAGAGGGCCATGCTGAAAAAAGTGTCAAAACCAGAAATGCAGGACAGGCCATGGAGAAGTGGGAGCCTTGCTACGCTGATGGGCGGGATGTAAATTGCCAACAGCCACTCTGGAGAAGTGTACGGTGTGTCCAGGAACATCTAAAAAACACAGCTTAGAGCGCATAGGGCACTTCCACTCATGGGCGTATAAATTGGGAAAACTAGAAATCAGCAAGACACAGGCACCCCAAAGTTTAGGGCTCCTCTGTTGGCAAGAACCTCCACTTCGTTACACCTTAAATATCCCAGGAAAGAGAAAAATGGATAAAGAAACTGTGCTCCTTATGTACAATGGAATATCACTCAGCCGTGAAATCAATGCCATAAGGCTAGTAGCAGCATGATGAGTGGATTTAGGTACGACGATTCTAAGTGAAATAAGTCACACAGAAAAAGACACTTATCATGAGATATCACTTATAGAGGGAATGTAAAAATCGCTACAGTTGAACTGAATTACAAAACAGAACAGAGTCACACATTTAGAAATCACACTATGGCTGCTGAACGGGAAACGTGAGGTGGAGAGATGCATAAAACAAGGGTTTCAAATTAGCTCAGATACCGTTCCATAAACCCAATATGTAATAGACAAGACCTACTCCTTGCTCAGTGAACTGGACTCAACACCCCCTATTCACCACACAAGAATATATCTGACTAGTAAGAAACCTAAAACCTATGTATTGATATCTCTGTGTAAGTGAGTCAAGTGGGTGTAAAGCGGCATAAACACAGCAGTGAAAAGCAGCTAAACCCCATTAGAAAAATAAATTACTTTTAAAAACCCATGAACCAAAGACAGTGAAAGAGAGAGAAATTCCTACACAATTCGTTCAGGGGCTGTGATGCAACCTGGAATGACCATATCTAGACCCACAGCTGGATGAGACATAAGGGTGGACACTCTTGGGGCTGAGAGGTTTGGTGAGGTTGGGTGAGCAAACGCAGACCCTTTCAAGTAATACTGCGTGGTACCCATCTCGTGGGTCCCAAATCTCCAGGTTCAAGGGCATCTTCCTACATCAAAAACATGCACGAGAAACCCAGAAGATGGTACACCGTGTGATCGGGAAAGGTTTCTAAAACGCACCTCATTTCTCATCTCCTTGCTCTCGGGTTCGCCATTCCAGCCACTTTACTAGCAATCTCCCTCCTTGGAGAATCAGCACCTTTAATCTCCTGTTCCGTACAGGTTGCAATTTGTCCTGAGGATGAACGGGAAGAGGGGGAACCAATGAGAGACTAGCTCTAGGTGTTGGGACAGGCACAGGTCACTCTATTTTTCCATCAGGAAGAAGCATTAGCCACAGGCTCAGCCTGCCCCCCGGAACCAGAAGAGGGCCAGAAGCAATCCTGTGCTTTTGTGGCCAGCTCCCAAAAAAGCGAGTTGAAAAATGGAGCTCAGGGGCACTGCAATTCACAAACCTGCAGAGTTATAAATGATAACTCTCGTCCACAAATATTTTGAGGGAAGGCAACGAAGAGGATTTGAAAGCAAGGCAGAATTGCAGGAAACAGATTTCAGGAGGTAGATTCGAATCGCCTTTAAAGCACATGAAAAGCGGCAAAACGTCGACAATGTTGCCCTTGGCCAAAAAGGGCGTATGCGTTTTTCCCTGAATATATTCAGGAAAAAACGCATACGCCCTTTTTGGCCAACCAAGCAACCTGGAAAGGCAAATCAGCGCTACAAAGAAGCCTCGCTTCCCATCGGTCAAGAGGGCCATGCTGAAAAAAGTGTCAAAACCAGAAATGCAGGACAGGCCATGGAGAAGTGGGAGCCTTGCTACGCTGATGGGCGGGATGTAAATTGCCAACAGCCACTCTGGAGAAGCGTACGGTGTGTCCTGGAACATCTAAAAAACACAGCTTAGAGAGCATAGGGCACTTCCACTCATGGGCGTATAAATTGGGAAAACTAAAAATCAGCAAGACACAGGCACCCCAAAGTTTAGGGCTGCTCTGTTGGCAAGAACCTCCACTTCGTTACACCTTAAATATCCCAGGAAAGAGAAAAATGGATAAAGAAACTGTGCTCCTTATGTACAATGGAATATCACTCAGCCGTGAAATCAATGCCATAAGGCTAGTAGCAGCATGATGAGTGGATTTAGGTACGACGATTCTAAGTGAAATAAGTCACACAGAAAAAGACACTTATCATAAGATATCACTTATACAGGGAATGTAAAAATCGCTACACTTGAACTGAATTACAAAACAGAACAGAGTCACACATTTAGAAATCACACTATGGCTGCTGAACGGGAAAGGGGAGGTGGGGTGACGCATAAAGGAAGGGTTTCAAATTAGCTCAGATACCGTTCCATAAACCCAATATGTAATAGACAAGACCTACTCCTTGCTCAGTGAACTGGACTCAACACCCCCTATTCACCGCACAAGAATATATCTGACTAGTAAGAATCCTAAAACCTATGTATTGATATCTCTGTGTAAGTGAGTCAAGTGGGTGTAAAGCGGCATAAACACAGCAGTGAAAAGCAGCTAAACCCCATTAGAAAAATAAATTACTTTTAAAAACCCATGAACCAAAGACAGTGAAAGAGAGAGAAATTCCTACAAAATTCGTTCAGGGGCTGTGATGCAACCTGGAATGACCATATCTAGACCCACAGCTGGATGAGACATAAGGGTGGACACTCTTGGGGCTGAGAGGTTTGGTGAGGTTGGGTGAGCAAACGCAGACCCTTTCAAGTAATACTGCGTGGTACCCATCTCGTGGGTCCCAAATCTCCAGGTTCAAGGGCATCTTCCTACATCGAAAAAATGCACGAGAAACCCAGAAGATGGTACACCGTGTGATCGGGAAAGGTTTCTAAAATGCACCTCATTTCTCATCTCCTTGGTCTCGGGTATGCCATTTCAGCCGCTTTACTAGCAACCTCCCTCCTTGGAGAATCAGCACCTTTAACCTCCTGTTCCGTACAGGTTGCAATTTGTCCTGAGGATGAACGGGAAGAGGGGGAACCAATGAGAGACTAGCTCTAGGTGTTGGGACAGGCACAGGTCACTCTATTTTCCCATCAGGAAGAAGCATTAGCCACAGGCTCAGCCTGCCCCCCGGAACGAGAATAGGGCCAGAAGCAATCCTGTGCTTTTGCGGCCAGCTCCCAAAAAAGCGAGTTGAAAAATGGAGCTCAGGGGCACTGCAATTCACAAACCTGCAGAGTTATAAATGATAACTCTCGTCCACAAATATATTGAGGGAAGGCAACGAAGAGGATTTGAAAGCAAGGCAGAATTGCAGGAAACAGACTTCAGGAGGTAGATTCGAATCGCCTTTAAAGCACATGAAAAGCGGCAAAACGGCGACAATGTTGCCCTTGGCCAAAAAGGGCGTATGCGATTTTTCCTGAATATATTCAGGAAAAAACGCATACGCCCTTTTTGGCCAACCAAGCAACCTGGAAAGGCAAATCAGCGCTACAAAGAAGCCTCGCTTCCCATCGGTCAAGAGGGCCATGCTGAAAAAAGTGTCAAAACCAGAAATGCAGGACAGGCCATGGAGAAGTGGGAGCCTTGCTACGCTGATGGGCGGGATGTAAATTGCCAACAGCCACTCTGGAGAAGTGTACGGTGTGTCCTGGGACATCTAAAAAACACAGCTTAGAGAGCATGGGGCACTTCCACTCATGGGCGTATAAATTGGGAAAACTAGAAATCAGCAAGTCACAGGCACCCCAAAGTTTAGGGCTGCTCTGTTGGCAAGAACCTCCACTTCGTTACACCTTAAATATCCCAGGAAAGAGAAAAATGGATAAAGAAACTGTGCTCCTTATGTACAATGGAATATCACTCAACCGTGAAATCAATGCCATAAGGCTAGTAGCAGCATGATGAGTGGATTTAGGTACGACGATTCTAAGTGAAATAAGTCACACAGAAAAAGACACTTATCATGAGATATCACTTATAGAGGGAATGTAAAAATCGCTACAGTTGAACTGAATAACAAAACAGAACAGAGTCACACATTTAGAAATCACACTATGGCTGCTGAACGGGAAACGTGAGGTGGAGAGATGCATAAAACAAGGGTTTCAAATTAGCTCAGATACCGTTCCATAAACCCAATATGTAATAGACAAGACCTACTCCTTGCTCAGTGAACTGGACTCAACACCCCCTATTCACCACACAAGAATATATCTGACTAGTAAGAAACCTAAAACCTATGTATTGATATCTCTGTGTAAGTGAGTCAAGTGGGTGTAAAGCGGCATAAACACAGCAGTGAAAAGCAGCTAAACCCCATTAGAAAAATAAATTACTTTTAAAAACCCATGAACCAAAGACAGTGAAAGAGAGAGAAATTCCTACACAATTCGTTCAGGGGCTGTGATGCAACCTGGAATGACCATATCTAGACCCACAGCTGGATGAGACATAAGGGTGGACACTCTTGGGCCTGAGAGGTTTGGTGAGGTTGGGTGAGCAAACGCAGACCCTTTCAAGTAATACTGCGTGGTACCCATCTCGTGGGTCCCAAATCTCCAGGTTCAAGGGCATCTTCCTACATCAAAAACATGCACGAGAAAGCCAGAAGATGGTACACCGTGTGATCGGGAAAGGTTTCTAAAACGCACCTCATTTCTCATCTCCTTGCTCTCGGGTTCGCCATTCCAGCCACTTTACTAGCAATCTCCCTCCTTGGAGAATCAGCACCTTTAATCTCCTGTTCCGTACAGGTTGCAATTTGTCCTGAGGATGAACGGGAAGAGGGGGAACCAATGAGAGACTAGCTCTAGGTGTTGGGACAGGCACAGGTCACTCTATTTTTCCATCAGGAAGAAGCATTAGCCACAGGCTCAGCCTGCCCCCCGGAACCAGAAGAGGGCCAGAAGCAATCCTGTGCTTTTGTGGCCAGCTCCCAAAAAAGCGAGTTGAAAAATGGAGCTCAGGGGCACTGCAATTCACAAACCTGCAGAGTTATAAATGATAACTCTCGTCCACAAATATTTTGAGGGAAGGCAACGAAGAGGATTTGAAAGCAAGGCAGAATTGCAGGAAACAGATTTCAGGAGGTAGATTCGAATCGCCTTTAAAGCACATGAAAAGTGGCAAAACGTCGACAATGTTGCCCTTGGCCAAAAAGGGCGTATGCGTTTTTCCCTGAATATATTCAGGAAAAAACGCATACGCCCTTTTTGGCCAACCAAGCAACCTGGAAAGGCAAATCAGCGCTACAAAGAAGCCTCGCTTCCCATCGGTCAAGAGGGCCATGCTGAAAAAAGTGTCAAAACCAGAAATGCAGGACAGGCCATGGAGAAGTGGGAGCCTTGCTACGCTGATGGGCGGGATGTAAATTGCCAACAGCCACTCTGGAGAAGCGTACGGTGTGTCCAGGAACATCTAAAAAACACAGCTTAGAGAGCATAGGGCACTTCCACTCATGGGCGTATAAATTGGGAAAACTAAAAATCAGCAAGACACAGGCACCCCAAAGTTTCGGGCTGCTCTGTTGGCAAGAACCTCCACTTCGTTACACCTTAAATATCCCAGGAAAGAGAAAAATGGATAAAGAAACTGTGCTCCTTATGTACAATGGAATATCACTCAGCCGTGAAATCAATGCCATAAGGCTAGTAGCAGCATGATGAGTGGATTTAGGTACGACGATTCTAAGTGAAATAAGTCACACAGAAAAAGACACTTATCATAAGATATCACTTATACAGGGAATGTAAAAATCGCTACACTTGAACTGAATTACAAAACAGAACAGAGTCACACATTTAGAAATCACACTATGGCTGCTGAACGGGAAAGGGGAGGTGGGGTGACGCATAAAGGAAGGGTTTCAAATTAGCTCAGATACCGTTCCATAAACCCAATATGTAATAGACAAGACCTACTCCTTGCTCAGTGAACTGGACTCAACACCCCCTATTCACCGCACAAGAATATATCTGACTAGTAAGAATCCTAAAACCTATGTATTGATATCTCTGTGTAAGTGAGTCAAGTGGGTGTAAAGCGGCATAAACACAGCAGTGAAAAGCAGCTAAACCCCATTAGAAAAATAAATTACTTTTAAAAACCCATGAACCAAAGACAGTGAAAGAGAGAGAAATTCCTACAAAATTCGTTCAGGGGCTGTGATGCAACCTGGAATGACCATATCTAGACCCACAGCTGGATGAGACATAAGGGTGGACACTCTTGGGGCTGAGAGGTTTGGTGAGGTTGGGTGAGCAAACGCAGACCCTTTCAAGTAATACTGCGTGGTACCCATCTCGTGGGTCCCAAATCTCCAGGTTCAAGGGCATCTTCCTACATCGAAAAAATGCACGAGAAACCCAGAAGATGGTACACCGTGTGATCGGGAAAGGTTTCTAAAATGCACCTCATTTCTCATCTCCTTGGTCTCGGGTATGCCATTTCAGCCGCTTTACTAGCAACCTCCCTCCTTGGAGAATCAGCACCTTTAACCTCCTGTTCCGTACAGGTTGCAATTTGTCCTGAGGATGAACGGGAAGAGGGGGAACCAATGAGAGACTAGCTCTAGGTGTTGGGACAGGCACAGGTCACTCTATTTTCTCATCAGGAAGAAGCATTAGCCACAGGCTCAGCCTGACCCCGGAACGAGAATAGGGCCAGAAGCAATCCTGTGCTTTTGCGGCCAGCTCCCAAAAAAGCGAGTTGAAAAATGGAGCTCAGGGGCACTGCAATTCACAAACCTGCAGAGTTATAAATGATAACTCTCGTCCACAAATATATTGAGGGAAGGCAACGAAGAGGATTTGAAAGCAAGGCAGAATTGCAGGAAACAGACTTCAGGAGGTAGATTCGAATCGCCTTTAAAGCACATGAAAAGCGGCAAAACGTCGACAATGTTGCCCTTGGCCAAAAAGGGCGTATGCGTTTTTTCCTGAATATATTCAGGAAAAAACGCATACGCCCTTTTTGGCCAACCAAGCCACCTGGAAAGGCAAATCAGCGCTACAAAGAAGCCTCGCTTCCCATCGGTCAAGAGGGCCATGCTGAAAAAAGTGTCAAAACCAGAAATGCAGGACAGGCCATGGAGAAGTGGGAGCCTTGCTACGCTGATGGGCGGGATGTAAATTGCCAACAGCCACTCTGGAGAAGTGTACGGTGTGTCCTGGGACATCTAAAAAACACAGCTTAGAGAGCATAGGGCACTTCCACTCATGGGCGTATAAATTGGGAAAACTAGAAATCAGCAAGTCACAGGCACCCCAAAGTTTAGGGCTGCTCTGTTGGCAAGAACCTCCACTTCGTTACACCTTAAATATCCCAGGAAAGAGAAAAATGGATAAAGAAACTGTGCTCCTTATGTACAATGGAATATCACTCAATCGTGAAATCAATGCCATAAGGCTAGTAGCAGCATGATGAGTGGATTTAGGTTCGACGATTCTAAGTGAAATAAGTCACACAGAAAAAGACACTTATCATAAGATATCACTTATAGAGGGAATGTAAAAATCGCTACACTTGAACTGAATTACAAAACAGAACAGAGTCACACATTTAGAAATCACACTATGGCTGCTGAACGGGAAAGGGGAGGTGGGGTGACGCATAAAAGAAGGGTTTCAAATTAGCTCAGATACCGTTCCATAAACCCAATATGTAATAGACAAGACCTACTCCTTGCTCAGTGAACTGGACTCAACACCCCCTATTCACCGCACAAGAATATATCTGACTAGTAAGATTCCTAAAACCTATGTATTGGTATCTCTGTGTAAGTGAGTCAAGTGGGTATAAAGCGGCATAAACACAGCAGTGAAAAGCAGCTAAACCCCATTAGAAAAATAAATTACTTTTAAAAACCCATGAACCAAAGACAGTGAAAGAGAGAGAAATTCCTACAAAATTCGTTCAGGGGCTGTGATGCAACCTGGAATGACCATATCTAGACCCACAGCTGGATGAGACATAAGGGTGGACACTCTTGGGGCTGAGAGGTTTGGTGAGGTTGGGTGAGCAAACGCAGACCCTTTCAAGTAATACTGCGTGGTACCCATCTCGTGGGTCCCAAATCTCCAGGTTCAAGGGCATCTTCCTACATCAAAAACATGCACGAGAAACCCAGAAGATGGTACACCGTGTGATCGGGAAAGGTTTCTAAACCGCACCTCATTTCTCATCTCCTTGCGCTCGGATTCGCCAATCCAACCACTTTACTAGCAATCTCCCTCCTTGGAGAATCAGCACCTTTAATCTCCTGTTCCGTACAGGTTGCAGTTTGTCCTGAGGATGAACGGGAAGAGGGGGAACCAATGAGAGACTAGCTCTAGGTGTTGGGACAGGCACAGGTCACTCTATTTTTCCATCAGGAAGAAGCATTAGCCACAGGCTCAGCCTGCCCCCCGGAACCAGAAGAGGGCCAGAAGCAATCCTGTGCTTTTGTGGCCAGCTCCCAAAAAAGCGAGTTGAAAAATGGAGCTCAGGGGCACTGCAATTCACAAACCTGCAGAGTTATAAATGATAACTCTCGTCCACAAATATTTTGAGGGAAGGCAACGAAGAGGATTTGAAAGCAAGGCAGAATTGCAGGAAACAGATTTCAGGAGGTAGATTCGAATCGCCTTTAAAGCACATGAAAAGCGGCAAAACGTCGACAATGTTGCCCTTGGCCAAAAAGGGCGTATGCGTTTTTCCCTGAATATATTCAGGAAAAAACGCATACGCCCTTTTTGGCCAACCATGCAACCTGGAAAAGCAAATCAGCGCTACAAAGAAGCCTCGCTTCCCATCGGTCAAGAGGGCCATGCTGAAAAAAGTGTCAACACCAGAAATGCAGGACAGGCCATGGAGAAGAGGGAGCCTTGCTACGCTGATGGGCGGGATGTAAATTGCCAACAGCCACTCTGGAGAAGTGTACGGTGTGTCCAGGAACATCTAAAAAACACAGCTTAGAGCGCATAGGGCACTTCCACTCATGGGCGTATAAATTGGGAAAACTAGAAATCAGCAAGACACAGGCACCCCAAAGTTTAGGGCTGCTCTGTTGGCAAGAACCTCCACTTCGTTACACCTTAAATATCCCAGGAAAGAGAAAAATGGATAAAGAAACTGTGCTCCTTATGTACAATGGAATATCACTCAGCCGTGAAATCAATGCCATAAGGCTAGTAGCAGCATGATGAGTGGATTTAGGTACGACGATTCTAAGTGAAATAAGTCACACAGAAAAAGACACTTATCATAAGATATCACTTATACAGGGAATGTAAAAATCGCTACACTTGAACTGAATTACAAAACAGAACAGAGTCACACATTTAGAAATCACACTATGGCTGCTGAACGGGAAAGGGGAGGTGGGGTGACGCATAAAGGAAGGGTTTCAAATTAGCTCAGATACCGTTCCATAAACCCAATATGTAATAGACAAGACCTACTCCTTGCTCAGTGAACTGGACTCAACACCCCCTATTCACCGCACAAGAATATATCTGACTAGTAAGAATCCTAAAACCTATGTATTGATATCTCTGTGTAAGTGAGTCAAGTGGGTGTAAAGCGGCATAAACACAGCAGTGAAAAGCAGCTAAACCCCATTAGAAAAATAAATTACTTTTAAAAACCCATGAACCAAAGACAGTGAAAGAGAGAGAAATTCCTACAAAATTCGTTCAGGGGCTGTGATGCAACCTGGAATGACCATATCTAGACCCACAGCTGGATGAGACATAAGGGTGGACACTCTTGGGGCTGAGAGGTTTGGTGAGGTTGGGTGAGCAAACGCAGACCCTTTCAAGTAATACTGCGTGGTACCCATCTCGTGGGTCCCAAATCTCCAGGTTCAAGGGCATCTTCCTACATCGAAAAAATGCACGAGAAACCCAGAAGATGGTACACCGTGTGATCGGGAAAGGTTTCTAAAATGCACCTCATTTCTCATCTCCTTGGTCTCGGGTATGCCATTTCAGCCGCTTTACTAGCAACCTCCCTCCTTGGAGAATCAGCACCTTTAACCTCCTGTTCCGTACAGGTTGCAATTTGTCCTGAGGATGAACGGGAAGAGGGGGAACCAATGAGAGACTAGCTCTAGGTGTTGGGACAGGCACAGGTCACTCTATTTTCTCATCAGGAAGAAGCATTAGCCACAGGCTCAGCCTGACCCCGGAACGAGAATAGGGCCAGAAGCAATCCTGTGCTTTTGCGGCCAGCTCCCAAAAAAGCGAGTTGAAAAATGGAGCTCAGGGGCACTGCAATTCACAAACCTGCAGAGTTATAAATGATAACTCTCGTCCACAAATATATTGAGGGAAGGCAACGAAGAGGATTTGAAAGCAAGGCAGAATTGCAGGAAACAGACTTCAGGAGGTAGATTCGAATCGCCTTTAAAGCACATGAAAAGCGGCAAAACGTCGACAATGTTGCCCTTGGCCAAAAAGGGCGTATGCGTTTTTTCCTGAATATATTCAGGAAAAAACGCATACGCCCTTTTTGGCCAACCAAGCCACCTGGAAAGGCAAATCAGCGCTACAAAGAAGCCTCGCTTCCCATCGGTCAAGAGGGCCATGCTGAAAAAAGTGTCAAAACCAGAAATGCAGGACAGGCCATGGAGAAGTGGGAGCCTTGCTACGCTGATGGGCGGGATGTAAATTGCCAACAGCCACTCTGGAGAAGTGTACGGTGTGTCCTGGGACATCTAAAAAACACAGCTTAGAGAGCATAGGGCACTTCCACTCATGGGCGTATAAATTGGGAAAACTAGAAATCAGCAAGTCACAGGCACCCCAAAGTTTAGGGCTGCTCTGTTGGCAAGAACCTCCACTTCGTTACACCTTAAATATCCCAGGAAAGAGAAAAATGGATAAAGAAACTGTGCTCCTTATGTACAATGGAATATCACTCAATCGTGAAATCAATGCCATAAGGCTAGTAGCAGCATGATGAGTGGATTTAGGTACGACGATTCTAAGTGAAATAAGTCACACAGAAAAAGACACTTATCATAAGATATCACTTATAGAGGGAATGTAAAAATCGCTACACTTGAACTGAATTACAAAACAGAACAGAGTCACACATTTAGAAATCACACTATGGCTGCTGAACGGGAAAGGGGAGGTGGGGTGACGCATAAAAGAAGGGTTTCAAATTAGCTCAGATACCGTTCCATAAACCCAATATGTAATAGACAAGACCTACTCCTTGCTCAGTGAACTGGACTCAACACCCCCTATTCACCGCACAAGAATATATCTGACTAGTAAGATTCCTAAAACCTATGTATTGGTATCTCTGTGTAAGTGAGTCAAGTGGGTATAAAGCGGCATAAACACAGCAGTGAAAAGCAGCTAAACCCCATTAGAAAAATAAATTACTTTTAAAAACCCATGAACCAAAGACAGTGAAAGAGAGAGAAATTCCTACAAAATTCGTTCAGGGGCTGTGATGCAACCTGGAATGACCATATCTAGACCCACAGCTGGATGAGACATAAGGGTGGACACTCTTGGGGCTGAGAGGTTTGGTGAGGTTGGGTGAGCAAACGCAGACCCTTTCAAGTAATACTGCGTGGTACCCATCTCGTGGGTCCCAAATCTCCAGGTTCAAGGGCATCTTCCTACATCAAAAACATGCACGAGAAACCCAGAAGATGGTACACCGTGTGATCGGGAAAGGTTTCTAAACCGCACCTCATTTCTCATCTCCTTGCGCTCGGATTCGCCAATCCAACCACTTTACTAGCAATCTCCCTCCTTGGAGAATCAGCACCTTTAATCTCCTGTTCCGTACAGGTTGCAGTTTGTCCTGAGGATGAACGGGAAGAGGGGGAACCAATGAGAGACTAGCTCTAGGTGTTGGGACAGGCACAGGTCACTCTATTTTTCCATCAGGAAGAAGCATTAGCCACAGGCTCAGCCTGCCCCCCGGAACCAGAAGAGGGCCAGAAGCAATCCTGTGCTTTTGTGGCCAGCTCCCAAAAAAGCGAGTTGAAAAATGGAGCTCAGGGGCACTGCAATTCACAAACCTGCAGAGTTATAAATGATAACTCTCGTCCACAAATATTTTGAGGGAAGGCAACGAAGAGGATTTGAAAGCAAGGCAGAATTGCAGGAAACAGATTTCAGGAGGTAGATTCGAATCGCCTTTAAAGCACATGAAAAGCGGCAAAACGTCGACAATGTTGCCCTTGGCCAAAAAGGGCGTATGCGTTTTTCCCTGAATATATTCAGGAAAAAACGCATACGCCCTTTTTGGCCAACCATGCAACCTGGAAAAGCAAATCAGCGCTACAAAGAAGCCTCGCTTCCCATCGGTCAAGAGGGCCATGCTGAAAAAAGTGTCAACACCAGAAATGCAGGACAGGCCATGGAGAAGAGGGAGCCTTGCTACGCTGATGGGCGGGATGTAAATTGCCAACAGCCACTCTGGAGAAGTGTACGGTGTGTCCAGGAACATCTAAAAAACACAGCTTAGAGCGCATAGGGCACTTCCACTCATGGGCGTATAAATTGGGAAAACTAGAAATCAGCAAGACACAGGCACCCCAAAGTTTAGGGCTGCTCTGTTGGCAAGAACCTCCACTTCGTTACACCTTAAATATCCCAGGAAAGAGAAAAATGGATAAAGAAACTGTGCTCCTTATGTACAATGGAATATCACTCAGCCGTGAAATCAATGCCATAAAGCTAGTAGCAGCATGATGAGTGGATTTAGGTACGACGATTCTAAGTGAAATAAGTCACACAGAAAAAGACACTTATCATGAGATATCACTTATAGAGGGAATGTAAAAATCGCTACACTTGAACTGAATTACAAAACAGAACAGAGTCACACATTTAGAAATCACACTATGGCTGCTGAACGGGAAACGTGAGGTGGGGAGATGCCTAAAACAAGGGTTTCAAATTAGCTCAGATACCGTTCCATAAACCCAATATGTAATAGACAAGACCTACTCCTTGCTCAGTGAACTGGACTCAACACCCCCTATTCACCGCACAAGAATATATCTGACTAGTAAGAATCCTAAAACCTATGTATTGATATCTCTGTGTAAGTGAGTCAAGTGGGTGTAAAGCGGCATAAACACAGCAGTGAAAAGCAGCTAAACCCCATTAGAAAAATAAATTACTTTTAAAAACCCATGAACCAAAGACAGTGAAAGAGAGAGAAATTCCTACAAAATTCGTTCAGGGGCTGTGATACAACCTGGAATGACCATATCTACACCCACAGCTGGATGAGACATAAGGGTGGACACTCTTGGGGCTGAGAGGTTTGGTGAGGTTGGGTGAGCAAACGCAGACCCTTTCAAGTAATACTGCGTGGTACCCATCTCGTGGGTCCCAAATCTCCAGGTTCAAGGGCATCTTCCTACATCGAAAAAATGCACGAGAAACCCAGAAGATGGTACACCGTGTGATCGGGAAAGGTTTCTAAAACGCACCTCATTTCTCATCTCCTTGGTCTCGGGTTCGCCATTCCAGCCACTTTACTAGCAATCTCCCTCCTTGGAGAATCAGCACCTTTAATCTCCTGTTCCGTACAGGTTGCAATTTGTCCTGAGGATGAACGGGAAGAGGGGGAACCAATGAGAGACTAGCTCTAGGTGTTGGGACAGGCACAGGTCACTCTATTTTTCCATCAGGAAGAAGCATTAGCCACAGGCTCAGCCTGCCCCCCGGAACCAGAAGAGGGCCAGAAGCAATCCTGTGCTTTTGTGGCCAGCTCCCAAAAAAGCGAGTTGAAAAATGGAGCTCAGGGGCACTGCAATTCACAAACCTGCAGAGTTATAAATGATAACTCTCGTCCACAAATATTTTGAGGGAAGGCAACGAAGAGGATTTGAAAGCAAGGCAGAATTGCAGGAAACAGATTTCAGGAGGTAGATTCGAATCGCCTTTAAAGCACATGAAAAGCGGCAAAACGTCGACAATGTTGCCCTTGGCCAAAAAGGGCGTATGCGTTTTTCCCTGAATATATTCAGGAAAAAACGCATACGCCCTTTTTGGCCAACCAAGCAACCTGGAAAGGCAAATCAGCGCTACAAAGAAGCCTCGCTTCCCATCGGTCAAGAGGGCCATGCTGAAAAAAGTGTCAAAACCAGAAATGCAGGACAGGCCATGGAGAAGTGGGAGCCTTGCTACGCTGATGGGCGGGATGTAAATTGCCAACAGCCACTCTGGAGAAGCGTACGGTGTGTCCTGGAACATCTAAAAAACACAGCTTAGAGAGCATAGGGCACTTCCACTCATGGGCGTATAAATTGGGAAAACTAAAAATCAGCAAGACACAGGCACCCCAAAGTTTAGGGCTGCTCTGTTGGCAAGAACCTCCACTTCGTTACACCTTAAATATCCCAGGAAAGAGAAAAATGGATAAAGAAACTGTGCTCCTTATGTACAATGGAATATCACTCAGCCGTGAAATCAATGCCATAAGGCTAGTAGCAGCATGATGAGTGGATTTAGGTACGACGATTCTAAGTGAAATAAGTCACACAGAAAAAGACACTTATCATAAGATATCACTTATACAGGGAATGTAAAAATCGCTACACTTGAACTGAATTACAAAACAGAACAGAGTCACACATTTAGAAATCACACTATGGCTGCTGAACGGGAAAGGGGAGGTGGGGTGACGCATAAAGGAAGGGTTTCAAATTAGCTCAGATACCGTTCCATAAACCCAATATGTAATAGACAAGACCTACTCCTTGCTCAGTGAACTGGACTCAACACCCCTTATTCACTGCATAAGAATATATCTGACTAGTAAGAATCCTAAAACCTATGTATTGGTATCTCTGTGTAAGTGAGTCAAGTGGGTATAAAGCGGCATAAACACAGCAGTGAAAAGCAGCTAAACCCCATTAGAAAAATAAATTACTTTTAAAAACCCATGAACCAAAGACAGTGAAAGAGAGAGAAATTCCTACAAAATTCGTTCAGGGGCTGTGATGCAACCTGGAATGACCATATCTAGACCCACAGCTGGATGAGACATAAGGGTGGACACTCTTGGGGCTGAGAGGTTTGGTGAGGTTGGGTGAGCAAACACAGACCCTTTCAAGTAATACTGCGTGGTACCCATCTCGTGGGTCCCAAATCTCCAGGTTCAAGGGCATCTTCCTACATCAAAAACATGCACGAGAAAGCCAGAAGATGGTACACCGTGTGATCGGGAAAGGTTTCTAAAACGCACCTCATTTCTCATCTCCTTGCTCTCGGGTTCGCCATTCCAGCCACTTTACTAGCAATCTCCCTCCTTGGAGAATCAGCACCTTTAATCTCCTGTTCCGTACAGGTTGCAATTTGTCCTGAGGATGAACGGGAAGAGGGGGAACCAATGAGAGACTAGCTCTAGGTGTTGGGACAGGCACAGGTCACTCTATTTTTCCATCAGGAAGAAGCATTAGCCACAGGCTCAGCCTGCCTCCCGGAACCAGAAGAGGGCCAGAAGCAATCCTGTGCTTTTGTGGCCAGCTCCCAAAACAGCGAGTTGAAAAATGGAGCTCAGGGGCACTGCAATTCACAAACCTGCAGAGTTATAAATGATAACTCTCGTCCACAAATATTTTGAGGGAAGGCAACGAAGAGGATTTGAAAGCAAGGCAGAATTGCAGGAAACAGATTTCAGGAGGTAGATTCGAATCGCCTTTAAAGCACATGAAAAGCGGCAAAACGTCGACAATGTTGCCCTTGGCCAAAAAGGGCGTATGCGTTTTTCCCTGAATATATTCAGGAAAAAACGCATATGCCCTTTTTGGCCAACCAAGCAACCTGGAAAAGCAAATCAGCGCTACAAAGAAGCCTCGCTTCCCATCGGTCAAGAGGGCCATGCTGAAAAAAGTGTCAAAACCAGAAATGCAGGACAGGCCATGGAGAAGTGGGAGCCTTGCTACGCTGATGGGCGGGATGTAAATTGCCAACAGCCACTCTGGAGAAGTGTACGGTGTGTCCAGGAACATCTAAAAAACACAGCTTAGAGCGCATAGGGCACTTCCACTCATGGGCGTATAAATTGGGAAAACTAGAAATCAGCAAGACACAGGCACCCCAAAGTTTAGGGCTCCTCTGTTGGCAAGAACCTCCACTTCGTTACACCTTAAATATCCCAGGAAAGAGAAAAATGGATAAAGAAACTGTGCTCCTTATGTACAATGGAATATCACTCAGCCGTGAAATCAATGCCATAAGGCTAGTAGCAGCATGATGAGTGGATTTAGGTACGACGATTCTAAGTGAAATAAGTCACACAGAAAAAGACACTTATCATGAGATATCACTTATAGAGGGAATGTAAAAATCGCTACAGTTGAACTGAATTACAAAACAGAACAGAGTCACACATTTAGAAATCACACTATGGCTGCTGAACGGGAAACGTGAGGTGGAGAGATGCATAAAACAAGGGTTTCAAATTAGCTCAGATACCGTTCCATAAACCCAATATGTAATAGACAAGACCTACTCCTTGCTCAGTGAACTGGACTCAACACCCCCTATTCACCACACAAGAATATATCTGACTAGTAAGAAACCTAAAACCTATGTATTGATATCTCTGTGTAAGTGAGTCAAGTGGGTGTAAAGCGGCATAAACACAGCAGTGAAAAGCAGCTAAACCCCATTAGAAAAATAAATTACTTTTAAAAACCCATGAACCAAAGACAGTGAAAGAGAGAGAAATTCCTACACAATTCGTTCAGGGGCTGTGATGCAACCTGGAATGACCATATCTAGACCCACAGCTGGATGAGACATAAGGGTGGACACTCTTGGGGCTGAGAGGTTTGGTGAGGTTGGGTGAGCAAACGCAGACCCTTTCAAGTAATACTGCGTGGTACCCATCTCGTGGGTCCCAAATCTCCAGGTTCAAGGGCATCTTCCTACATCAAAAACATGCACGAGAAACCCAGAAGATGGTACACCGTGTGATCGGGAAAGGTTTCTAAAACGCACCTCATTTCTCATCTCCTTGCTCTCGGGTTCGCCATTCCAGCCACTTTACTAGCAATCTCCCTCCTTGGAGAATCAGCACCTTTAATCTCCTGTTCCGTACAGGTTGCAATTTGTCCTGAGGATGAACGGGAAGAGGGGGAACCAATGAGAGACTAGCTCTAGGTGTTGGGACAGGCACAGGTCACTCTATTTTTCCATCAGGAAGAAGCATTAGCCACAGGCTCAGCCTGCCCCCCGGAACCAGAAGAGGGCCAGAAGCAATCCTGTGCTTTTGTGGCCAGCTCCCAAAAAAGCGAGTTGAAAAATGGAGCTCAGGGGCACTGCAATTCACAAACCTGCAGAGTTATAAATGATAACTCTCGTCCACAAATATTTTGAGGGAAGGCAACGAAGAGGATTTGAAAGCAAGGCAGAATTGCAGGAAACAGATTTCAGGAGGTAGATTCGAATCGCCTTTAAAGCACATGAAAAGCGGCAAAACGTCGACAATGTTGCCCTTGGCCAAAAAGGGCGTATGCGTTTTTCCCTGAATATATTCAGGAAAAAACGCATACGCCCTTTTTGGCCAACCAAGCAACCTGGAAAGGCAAATCAGCGCTACAAAGAAGCCTCGCTTCCCATCGGTCAAGAGGGCCATGCTGAAAAAAGTGTCAAAACCAGAAATGCAGGACAGGCCATGGAGAAGTGGGAGCCTTGCTACGCTGATGGGCGGGATGTAAATTGCCAACAGCCACTCTGGAGAAGCGTACGGTGTGTCCTGGAACATCTAAAAAACACAGCTTAGAGAGCATAGGGCACTTCCACTCATGGGCGTATAAATTGGGAAAACTAAAAATCAGCAAGACACAGGCACCCCAAAGTTTAGGGCTGCTCTGTTGGCAAGAACCTCCACTTCGTTACACCTTAAATATCCCAGGAAAGAGAAAAATGGATAAAGAAACTGTGCTCCTTATGTACAATGGAATATCACTCAGCCGTGAAATCAATGCCATAAGGCTAGTAGCAGCATGATGAGTGGATTTAGGTACGACGATTCTAAGTGAAATAAGTCACACAGAAAAAGACACTTATCATAAGATATCACTTATACAGGGAATGTAAAAATCGCTACACTTGAACTGAATTACAAAACAGAACAGAGTCACACATTTAGAAATCACACTATGGCTGCTGAACGGGAAAGGGGAGGTGGGGTGACGCATAAAGGAAGGGTTTCAAATTAGCTCAGATACCGTTCCATAAACCCAATATGTAATAGACAAGACCTACTCCTTGCTCAGTGAACTGGACTCAACACCCCCTATTCACCGCACAAGAATATATCTGACTAGTAAGAATCCTAAAACCTATGTATTGATATCTCTGTGTAAGTGAGTCAAGTGGGTGTAAAGCGGCATAAACACAGCAGTGAAAAGCAGCTAAACCCCATTAGAAAAATAAATTACTTTTAAAAACCCATGAACCAAAGACAGTGAAAGAGAGAGAAATTCCTACACAATTCGTTCAGGGGCTGTGATGCAACCTGGAATGACCATATCTAGACCCACAGCTGGATGAGACATAAGGGTGGACACTCTTGGGCCTGAGAGGTTTGGTGAGGTTGGGTGAGCAAACGCAGACCCTTTCAAGTAATACTGCGTGGTACCCATCTCGTGGGTCCCAAATCTCCAGGTTCAAGGGCATCTTCCTACATCAAAAACATGCACGAGAAAGCCAGAAGATGGTACACCGTGTGATCGGGAAAGGTTTCTAAAACGCACCTCATTTCTCATCTCCTTGCTCTCGGGTTCGCCATTCCAGCCACTTTACTAGCAATCTCCCTCCTTGGAGAATCAGCACCTTTAATCTCCTGTTCCGTACAGGTTGCAATTTGTCCTGAGGATGAACGGGAAGAGGGGGAACCAATGAGAGACTAGCTCTAGGTGTTGGGACAGGCACAGGTCACTCTATTTTTCCATCAGGAAGAAGCATTAGCCACAGGCTCAGCCTGCCCCCCGGAACCAGAAGAGGGCCAGAAGCAATCCTGTGCTTTTGTGGCCAGCTCCCAAAAAAGCGAGTTGAAAAATGGAGCTCAGGGGCACTGCAATTCACAAACCTGCAGAGTTATAAATGATAACTCTCGTCCACAAATATTTTGAGGGAAGGCAACGAAGAGGATTTGAAAGCAAGGCAGAATTGCAGGAAACAGATTTCAGGAGGTAGATTCGAATCGCCTTTAAAGCACATGAAAAGCGGCAAAACATCGACAATGTTGCCCTTGGCCAAAAAGGGCGTATGCGTTTTTCCCTGAATATATTCAGGAAAAAACGCATACGCCCTTTTTGGCCAACCAAGCAACCTGGAAAGGCAAATCAGCGCTACAAAGAAGCCTCGCTTCCCATCGGTCAAGAGGGCCATGCTGAAAAAAGTGTCAAAACCAGAAATGCAGGACAGGCCATGGAGAAGTGGGAGCCTTGCTACGCTGATGGGCGGGATGTAAATTGCCAACAGCCACTCTGGAGAAGCGTACGGTGTGTCCAGGAACATCTAAAAAACACAGCTTAGAGAGCATAGGGCACTTCCACTCATGGGCGTATAAATTGGGAAAACTAAAAATCAGCAAGACACAGGCACCCCAAAGTTTCGGGCTGCTCTGTTGGCAAGAACCTCCACTTCGTTACACCTTAAATATCCCAGGAAAGAGAAAAATGGATAAAGAAACTGTGCTCCTTATGTACAATGGAATATCACTCAGCCGTGAAATCAATGCCATAAGGCTAGTAGCAGCATGATGAGTGGATTTAGGTACGACGATTCTAAGTGAAATAAGTCACACAGAAAAAGACACTTATCATAAGATATCACTTATACAGGGAATGTAAAAATCGCTACACTTGAACTGAATTACAAAACAGAACAGAGTCACACATTTAGAAATCACACTATGGCTGCTGAACGGGAAAGGGGAGGTGGGGTGACGCATAAAGGAAGGGTTTCAAATTAGCTCAGATACCGTTCCATAAACCCAATATGTAATAGACAAGACCTACTCCTTGCTCAGTGAACTGGACTCAACACCCCCTATTCACCGCACAAGAATATATCTGACTAGTAAGAATCCTAAAACCTATGTATTGATATCTCTGTGTAAGTGAGTCAAGTGGGTGTAAAGCGGCATAAACACAGCAGTGAAAAGCAGCTAAACCCCATTAGAAAAATAAATTACTTTTAAAAACCCATGAACCAAAGACAGTGAAAGAGAGAGAAATTCCTACAAAATTCGTTCAGGGGCTGTGATGCAACCTGGAATGACCATATCTAGACCCACAGCTGGATGAGACATAAGGGTGGACACTCTTGGGGCTGAGAGGTTTGGTGAGGTTGGGTGAGCAAACGCAGACCCTTTCAAGTAATACTGCGTGGTACCCATCTCGTGGGTCCCAAATCTCCAGGTTCAAGGGCATCTTCCTACATCGAAAAAATGCACGAGAAACCCAGAAGATGGTACACCGTGTGATCGGGAAAGGTTTCTAAAATGCACCTCATTTCTCATCTCCTTGGTCTCGGGTATGCCATTTCAGCCGCTTTACTAGCAACCTCCCTCCTTGGAGAATCAGCACCTTTAACCTCCTGTTCCGTACAGGTTGCAATTTGTCCTGAGGATGAACGGGAAGAGGGGGAACCAATGAGAGACTAGCTCTAGGTGTTGGGACAGGCACAGGTCACTCTATTTTCCCATCAGGAAGAAGCATTAGCCACAGGCTCAGCCTGACCCCGGAACGAGAATAGGGCCAGAAGCAATCCTGTGCTTTTGCGGCCAGCTCCCAAAAAAGCGAGTTGAAAAATGGAGCTCAGGGGCACTGCAATTCACAAACCTGCAGAGTTATAAATGATAACTCTCGTCCACAAATATATTGAGGGAAGGCAACGAAGAGGATTTGAAAGCAAGGCAGAATTGCAGGAAAAAGATTTCAGGAGGTAGATTCGAATCGCCTTTAAAGCACATGAAAAGCGGCAAAACGTCGACAATGTTGCCCTTGGCCAAAAAGGGCGTATGCGTTTTTTCCTGAATATATTCAGGAAAAAACGCATACGCCCTTTTTGGCCAACCAAGCAACCTGGAAAGGCAAATCAGCGCTACAAAGAAGCCTCGCTTCCCATCGGTCAAGAGGGCCATGCTGAAAACAGTGTCAAAACCAGAAATGCAGGACAAGCCATGGAGAAGTGGGAGCCTTGCTACGCTGATGGGCGGGATGTAAATTGCCAACAGCCACTCTGGAGAAGTGTACGGTGTGTCCTGGAATATCTAAAAAACACAGCTTAGAGAGCATAGGGCACTTCCACTCATGGGCGTATAAATTGGGAAAAGTAAAAATCAACAAGACACAGGCACCCAAAAGTTTAGGGCTGCTCTGTTGGCAAGAACCTCCACTTTGTTACACCTTATATATCCCAGGAAAGAGAAAAATGGATAAAGAAACTGTGCTCCTTATGTACAATGGAATATCACTCGGCCGTGAAATCAATGCCATAAGGCTAGTAGCAGCATGATGAGTGGATTTAGGTACGACGATTCTAAGTGAAATAAGTCACACAGAAAAAGACACTTATCATAAGATATCACTTATAGAGGGAATGTAAAAATCGCTACACTTGAACTGAATTACAAAACAGAACAGAGTCACACATTTAGAAATCACACTATGGCTGCTGAACGGGAAAGGGGAGGTGGGGTGACGCATAAAAGAAGGGTTTCAAATTAGCTCAGATACCGTTCCATAAACCCAATATGTAATAGACAAGACCTACTCCTTGCTCAGTGAACTGGACTCAACACCCCCTATTCACCGCACAAGAATATATCTGACTAGTAAGAATCCTAAAACCTATGTATTGGTATCTCTGTGTAAGTGAGTCAAGTGGGTATAAAGCGGCATAAACACAGCAGTGAAAAGCAGCTAAACCCCATTAGAAAAATAAATTACTTTTAAAAACCCATGAACCAAAGACAGTGAAAGAGAGAGAAATTCCTACAAAATTCGTTCAGGGGCTGTGATGCAACCTGGAATGACCATATCTAGACCCACAGCTGGATGAGACATAAGGGTGGACACTCTTGGGGCTGAGAGGTTTGGTGAGGTTGGGTGAGCAAACGCAGACCCTTTCAAGTAATACTGCGTGGTACTCATCTCGTGGGTCCCAAATCTCCAGGTTCAAGGGCATCTTCCTACATCAAAAACATGCACGAGAAACCCAGAAGATGGTACACCGTGTGATGGGGAAAGGTTTCTAAAACGCACCTCATTTCTCATCTCCTTGTGCCCGGGTTCGCCATTCCAGCCACTTTACTAGCAATCTCCCTACTTGGAGCATCAGCACCTTTAACCTCCTGTTCCGTACAGGTTGCAATTTGTCCTGAGGATGAACGGGAAGACGGGGAACCAACGAGAGACTAGCTCTTGGTGTCGGGACAGGCACAGGTCACTCTATTTTTCCATCAGGAAGAAGCATTAGCCACAGGCTCAGCCTGCCTCCCGGAACCAGAAGAGGGCCAGAAGCAATCCTGTGCTTTTGTGGCCAGCTCCCAAAACAGCGAGTTGAAAAATGGAGCTCAGGGGCACTGCAATTCACAAACCTGCAGAGTTATAAATGATAACTCTCGTCCACAAATATTTTGAGGGAAGGCAACGAAGAGGATTTGAAAGCAAGGCAGAATTGCAGGAAACAGATTTCAGGAGGTAGATTCGAATCGCCTTTAAAGCACATGAAAAGCGGCAAAACGTCGACAATGTTGCCCTTGGCCAAAAAGGGCGTATGCGTTTTTCCCTGAATATATTCAGGAAAAAACGCATATGCCCTTTTTGGCCAACCAAGCAACCTGGAAAAGCAAATCAGCGCTACAAAGAAGCCTCGCTTCCCATCGGTCAAGAGGGCCATGCTGAAAAAAGTGTCAAAACCAGAAATGCAGGACAGGCCATGGAGAAGTGGGAGCCTTGCTACGCTGATGGGCGGGATGTAAATTGCCAACAGCCACTCTGGAGAAGTGTACGGTGTGTCCAGGAACATCTAAAAAACACAGCTTAGAGCGCATAGGGCACTTCCACTCATGGGCGTATAAATTGGGAAAACTAGAAATCAGCAAGACACAGGCACCCCAAAGTTTAGGGCTCCTCTGTTGGCAAGAACCTCCACTTCGTTACACCTTAAATATCCCAGGAAAGAGAAAAATGGATAAAGAAACTGTGCTCCTTATGTACAATGGAATATCACTCAGCCGTGAAATCAATGCCATAAGGCTAGTAGCAGCATGATGAGTGGATTTAGGTACGACGATTCTAAGTGAAATAAGTCACACAGAAAAAGACACTTATCATGAGATATCACTTATAGAGGGAATGTAAAAATCGCTACAGTTGAACTGAATTACAAAACAGAACAGAGTCACACATTTAGAAATCACACTATGGCTGCTGAACGGGAAACGTGAGGTGGAGAGATGCATAAAACAAGGGTTTCAAATTAGCTCAGATACCGTTCCATAAACCCAATATGTAATAGACAAGACCTACTCCTTGCTCAGTGAACTGGACTCAACACCCCCTATTCACCACACAAGAATATATCTGACTAGTAAGAAACCTAAAACCTATGTATTGATATCTCTGTGTAAGTGAGTCAAGTGGGTGTAAAGCGGCATAAACACAGCAGTGAAAAGCAGCTAAACCCCATTAGAAAAATAAATTACTTTTAAAAACCCATGAACCAAAGACAGTGAAAGAGAGAGAAATTCCTACACAATTCGTTCAGGGGCTGTGATGCAACCTGGAATGACCATATCTAGACCCACAGCTGGATGAGACATAAGGGTGGACACTCTTGGGGCTGAGAGGTTTGGTGAGGTTGGGTGAGCAAACGCAGACCCTTTCAAGTAATACTGCGTGGTACCCATCTCGTGGGTCCCAAATCTCCAGGTTCAAGGGCATCTTCCTACATCAAAAACATGCACGAGAAACCCAGAAGATGGTACACCGTGTGATCGGGAAAGGTTTCTAAAACGCACCTCATTTCTCATCTCCTTGCTCTCGGGTTCGCCATTCCAGCCACTTTACTAGCAATCTCCCTCCTTGGAGAATCAGCACCTTTAATCTCCTGTTCCGTACAGGTTGCAATTTGTCCTGAGGATGAACGGGAAGAGGGGGAACCAATGAGAGACTAGCTCTAGGTGTTGGGACAGGCACAGGTCACTCTATTTTTCCATCAGGAAGAAGCATTAGCCACAGGCTCAGCCTGCCCCCCGGAACCAGAAGAGGGCCAGAAGCAATCCTGTGCTTTTGTGGCCAGCTCCCAAAAAAGCGAGTTGAAAAATGGAGCTCAGGGGCACTGCAATTCACAAACCTGCAGAGTTATAAATGATAACTCTCGTCCACAAATATTTTGAGGGAAGGCAACGAAGAGGATTTGAAAGCAAGGCAGAATTGCAGGAAACAGATTTCAGGAGGTAGATTCGAATCGCCTTTAAAGCACATGAAAAGCGGCAAAACGTCGACAATGTTGCCCTTGGCCAAAAAGGGCGTATGCGTTTTTCCCTGAATATATTCAGGAAAAAACGCATACGCCCTTTTTGGCCAACCAAGCAACCTGGAAAGGCAAATCAGCGCTACAAAGAAGCCTCGCTTCCCATCGGTCAAGAGGGCCATGCTGAAAAAAGTGTCAAAACCAGAAATGCAGGACAGGCCATGGAGAAGTGGGAGCCTTGCTACGCTGATGGGCGGGATGTAAATTGCCAACAGCCACTCTGGAGAAGCGTACGGTGTGTCCTGGAACATCTAAAAAACACAGCTTAGAGAGCATAGGGCACTTCCACTCATGGGCGTATAAATTGGGAAAACTAAAAATCAGCAAGACACAGGCACCCCAAAGTTTAGGGCTGCTCTGTTGGCAAGAACCTCCACTTCGTTACACCTTAAATATCCCAGGAAAGAGAAAAATGGATAAAGAAACTGTGCTCCTTATGTACAATGGAATATCACTCAGCCGTGAAATCAATGCCATAAGGCTAGTAGCAGCATGATGAGTGGATTTAGGTACGACGATTCTAAGTGAAATAAGTCACACAGAAAAAGACACTTATCATAAGATATCACTTATACAGGGAATGTAAAAATCGCTACACTTGAACTGAATTACAAAACAGAACAGAGTCACACATTTAGAAATCACACTATGGCTGCTGAACGGGAAAGGGGAGGTGGGGTGACGCATAAAGGAAGGGTTTCAAATTAGCTCAGATACCGTTCCATAAACCCAATATGTAATAGACAAGACCTACTCCTTGCTCAGTGAACTGGACTCAACACCCCCTATTCACCGCACAAGAATATATCTGACTAGTAAGAATCCTAAAACCTATGTATTGATATCTCTGTGTAAGTGAGTCAAGTGGGTGTAAAGCGGCATAAACACAGCAGTGAAAAGCAGCTAAACCCCATTAGAAAAATAAATTACTTTTAAAAACCCATGAACCAAAGACAGTGAAAGAGAGAGAAATTCCTACACAATTCGTTCAGGGGCTGTGATGCAACCTGGAATGACCATATCTAGACCCACAGCTGGATGAGACATAAGGGTGGACACTCTTGGGCCTGAGAGGTTTGGTGAGGTTGGGTGAGCAAACGCAGACCCTTTCAAGTAATACTGCGTGGTACCCATCTCGTGGGTCCCAAATCTCCAGGTTCAAGGGCATCTTCCTACATCAAAAACATGCACGAGAAAGCCAGAAGATGGTACACCGTGTGATCGGGAAAGGTTTCTAAAACGCACCTCATTTCTCATCTCCTTGCTCTCGGGTTCGCCATTCCAGCCACTTTACTAGCAATCTCCCTCCTTGGAGAATCAGCACCTTTAATCTCCTGTTCCGTACAGGTTGCAATTTGTCCTGAGGATGAACGGGAAGAGGGGGAACCAATGAGAGACTAGCTCTAGGTGTTGGGACAGGCACAGGTCACTCTATTTTTCCATCAGGAAGAAGCATTAGCCACAGGCTCAGCCTGCCCCCCGGAACCAGAAGAGGGCCAGAAGCAATCCTGTGCTTTTGTGGCCAGCTCCCAAAAAAGCGAGTTGAAAAATGGAGCTCAGGGGCACTGCAATTCACAAACCTGCAGAGTTATAAATGATAACTCTCGTCCACAAATATTTTGAGGGAAGGCAACGAAGAGGATTTGAAAGCAAGGCAGAATTGCAGGAAACAGATTTCAGGAGGTAGATTCGAATCGCCTTTAAAGCACATGAAAAGCGGCAAAACATCGACAATGTTGCCCTTGGCCAAAAAGGGCGTATGCGTTTTTCCCTGAATATATTCAGGAAAAAACGCATACGCCCTTTTTGGCCAACCAAGCAACCTGGAAAGGCAAATCAGCGCTACAAAGAAGCCTCGCTTCCCATCGGTCAAGAGGGCCATGCTGAAAAAAGTGTCAAAACCAGAAATGCAGGACAGGCCATGGAGAAGTGGGAGCCTTGCTACGCTGATGGGCGGGATGTAAATTGCCAACAGCCACTCTGGAGAAGCGTACGGTGTGTCCAGGAACATCTAAAAAACACAGCTTAGAGAGCATAGGGCACTTCCACTCATGGGCGTATAAATTGGGAAAACTAAAAATCAGCAAGACACAGGCACCCCAAAGTTTCGGGCTGCTCTGTTGGCAAGAACCTCCACTTCGTTACACCTTAAATATCCCAGGAAAGAGAAAAATGGATAAAGAAACTGTGCTCCTTATGTACAATGGAATATCACTCAGCCGTGAAATCAATGCCATAAGGCTAGTAGCAGCATGATGAGTGGATTTAGGTACGACGATTCTAAGTGAAATAAGTCACACAGAAAAAGACACTTATCATAAGATATCACTTATACAGGGAATGTAAAAATCGCTACACTTGAACTGAATTACAAAACAGAACAGAGTCACACATTTAGAAATCACACTATGGCTGCTGAACGGGAAAGGGGAGGTGGGGTGACGCATAAAGGAAGGGTTTCAAATTAGCTCAGATACCGTTCCATAAACCCAATATGTAATAGACAAGACCTACTCCTTGCTCAGTGAACTGGACTCAACACCCCCTATTCACCGCACAAGAATATATCTGACTAGTAAGAATCCTAAAACCTATGTATTGATATCTCTGTGTAAGTGAGTCAAGTGGGTGTAAAGCGGCATAAACACAGCAGTGAAAAGCAGCTAAACCCCATTAGAAAAATAAATTACTTTTAAAAACCCATGAACCAAAGACAGTGAAAGAGAGAGAAATTCCTACAAAATTCGTTCAGGGGCTGTGATGCAACCTGGAATGACCATATCTAGACCCACAGCTGGATGAGACATAAGGGTGGACACTCTTGGGGCTGAGAGGTTTGGTGAGGTTGGGTGAGCAAACGCAGACCCTTTCAAGTAATACTGCGTGGTACCCATCTCGTGGGTCCCAAATCTCCAGGTTCAAGGGCATCTTCCTACATCGAAAAAATGCACGAGAAACCCAGAAGATGGTACACCGTGTGATCGGGAAAGGTTTCTAAAATGCACCTCATTTCTCATCTCCTTGGTCTCGGGTATGCCATTTCAGCCGCTTTACTAGCAACCTCCCTCCTTGGAGAATCAGCACCTTTAACCTCCTGTTCCGTACAGGTTGCAATTTGTCCTGAGGATGAACGGGAAGAGGGGGAACCAATGAGAGACTAGCTCTAGGTGTTGGGACAGGCACAGGTCACTCTATTTTCCCATCAGGAAGAAGCATTAGCCACAGGCTCAGCCTGACCCCGGAACGAGAATAGGGCCAGAAGCAATCCTGTGCTTTTGCGGCCAGCTCCCAAAAAAGCGAGTTGAAAAATGGAGCTCAGGGGCACTGCAATTCACAAACCTGCAGAGTTATAAATGATAACTCTCGTCCACAAATATATTGAGGGAAGGCAACGAAGAGGATTTGAAAGCAAGGCAGAATTGCAGGAAAAAGATTTCAGGAGGTAGATTCGAATCGCCTTTAAAGCACATGAAAAGCGGCAAAACGTCGACAATGTTGCCCTTGGCCAAAAAGGGCGTATGCGTTTTTTCCTGAATATATTCAGGAAAAAACGCATACGCCCTTTTTGGCCAACCAAGCAACCTGGAAAGGCAAATCAGCGCTACAAAGAAGCCTCGCTTCCCATCGGTCAAGAGGGCCATGCTGAAAACAGTGTCAAAACCAGAAATGCAGGACAAGCCATGGAGAAGTGGGAGCCTTGCTACGCTGATGGGCGGGATGTAAATTGCCAACAGCCACTCTGGAGAAGTGTACGGTGTGTCCTGGAATATCTAAAAAACACAGCTTAGAGAGCATAGGGCACTTCCACTCATGGGCGTATAAATTGGGAAAAGTAAAAATCAACAAGACACAGGCACCCAAAAGTTTAGGGCTGCTCTGTTGGCAAGAACCTCCACTTTGTTACACCTTATATATCCCAGGAAAGAGAAAAATGGATAAAGAAACTGTGCTCCTTATGTACAATGGAATATCACTCGGCCGTGAAATCAATGCCATAAGGCTAGTAGCAGCATGATGAGTGGATTTAGGTACGACGATTCTAAGTGAAATAAGTCACACAGAAAAAGACACTTATCATAAGATATCACTTATAGAGGGAATGTAAAAATCGCTACACTTGAACTGAATTACAAAACAGAACAGAGTCACACATTTAGAAATCACACTATGGCTGCTGAACGGGAAAGGGGAGGTGGGGTGACGCATAAAAGAAGGGTTTCAAATTAGCTCAGATACCGTTCCATAAACCCAATATGTAATAGACAAGACCTACTCCTTGCTCAGTGAACTGGACTCAACACCCCCTATTCACCGCACAAGAATATATCTGACTAGTAAGAATCCTAAAACCTATGTATTGGTATCTCTGTGTAAGTGAGTCAAGTGGGTATAAAGCGGCATAAACACAGCAGTGAAAAGCAGCTAAACCCCATTAGAAAAATAAATTACTTTTAAAAACCCATGAACCAAAGACAGTGAAAGAGAGAGAAATTCCTACAAAATTCGTTCAGGGGCTGTGATGCAACCTGGAATGACCATATCTAGACCCACAGCTGGATGAGACATAAGGGTGGACACTCTTGGGGCTGAGAGGTTTGGTGAGGTTGGGTGAGCAAACGCAGACCCTTTCAAGTAATACTGCGTGGTACTCATCTCGTGGGTCCCAAATCTCCAGGTTCAAGGGCATCTTCCTACATCAAAAACATGCACGAGAAACCCAGAAGATGGTACACCGTGTGATCGGGAAAGGTTTCTAAAACACACCTCATTTCTCATCTCCTTGCTCTCGGGTTCGCCATTCCAGCCACTTTACTAGCAATCTCCCTCCTTGGAGAATCAGCACCTTTAATCTCCTGTTCCGTAGAGGTTGCAATTTGTCCTGAGGATGAACGGGAAGAGGGGGAACCAATGAGAGACTAGCTCTAGGTGTTGGGACAGGCACAGGTCACTCTATTTTTCCATCAGGAAGAAGCATTAGCCACAGGCTCAGCCTGCCCCCCGGAACCAGAAGAGGGCCAGAAGCAATCCTGTGCTTTTGTGGCCAGCTCCCAAAACAGCGAGTTGAAAAATGGAGCTCAGGGGCACTGCAATTCACAAACCTGCAGAGTTATAAATGATAACTCTCGTCCACAAATATTTTGAGGGAAGGCAACGAAGAGGATTTGAAAGCAAGGCAGAATTGCAGGAAACAGATTTCAGGAGGTAGATTCGAATCGCCTTTAAAGCACATGAAAAGCGGCAAAACGTCGACAATGTTGCCCTTGGCCAAAAAGGGCGTATGCGTTTTTCCCTGAATATATTCAGGAAAAAACGCATACGCCCTTTTTGGCCAACCAAGCAACCTGGAAAAGCAAATCAGCGCTACAAAGAAGCCTCGCTTCCCATCGGTCAAGAGGGCCATGCTGAAAAAAGTGTCCAAACCAGAAATGCAGGACAGGCCATGGAGAAGTGGGAGCCTTGCTACGCTGATGGGCGGGATGTAAATTGCCAACAGCCACTCTGGAGAAGTGTACGGTGTGTCCAGGAACATCTAAAAAACACAGCTTAGAGCGCATAGGGCACTTCCACTCATGGGCGTATAAATTGGGAAAACTAAAAATCAGCAAGACACAGGCACCCCAAAGTTTAGGGCTCCTCTGTTGGCAAGAACCTCCACTTCGTTACACCTTAAATATCCCAGGAAAGAGAAAAATGGATAAAGAAACTGTGCTCCTTATGTACAATGGAATATCACTCAGCCGTGAAATCAATGCCATAAGGCTAGTAACAGCATGATGAGTGGATTTAGGTACGACGATTCTAAGTGAAATAAGTCACACAGAAAAAGACACTTATCATGAGATATCACTTATAGAGGGAATGTAAAAATCGCTACAGTTGAACTGAATTACAAAACAGAACAGAGTCACACATTTAGAAATCACACTATGGCTGCTGAACGGGAAACGTGAGGTGGAGAGATGCATAAAACAAGGGTTTCAAATTAGCTCAGATACCGTTCCATAAACCCAATATGTAATAGACAAGACCTACTCCTTGCTCAGTGAACTGGACTCAACACCCCCTATTCACCACACAAGAATATATCTGACTAGTAAGAAACCTAAAACCTATGTATTGATATCTCTGTGTAAGTGAGTCAAGTGGGTGTAAAGCGGCATAAACACAGCAGTGAAAAGCAGCTAAACCCGATTATAAAAATAAATTACTTTTAAAAACCCATGAAACAAAGACAGTGAAAGAGAAATTCTTACAAAATTCGTTCAGGGGCTGTGATGCAACCTGAATTGACCATATGTAGACACACAGCTGGATGAGACATAAGGGTGGACACTCTTGGGGCTGAGAGGTTTGGTAAGGTTCGGTTACCAAACACAGACCCTTTAAAGTAATACTGCGTGGTACCCATCCCATGGGTCCCAAATCTCCAGGTTCAAGGGCATCTTCCTACATCGAAAACATGCATGAGAAACCCAGAAGTTGGTACACCGTGGGACCGGGAAAGGTTTCTAAAACGCTCCTCAATTCTCATCTCCTTGTGCTCGGGGTGGCCATTACAGCCGCTTTACTAGCAATCTCCCTCCTTGGAGAATCAGCAGCACCTTTAACCTCCTGTTCCGTACAGGTTGCAATTTGTCCTGAGGATGAACAGAAGGAGGGGGAACCAATGAGAGACTAGCTCTAGGTGTTGGGACAGGCACAGGTCACTCTATTTTCCCATCAGGAGGAAGAATTAACCACAGGCTCAGCCTGGCCCCCCGGAACCAGAATAGGGCCTGAAGCAATCCTGCGCTTTTGCGGCCAGCTCCCAAAAAAGCGAGTGGAAAAACGGAGCTCAGGGGCACTGCAATTCACAAACCTGCAGAGGTATAAATGATAACTCTCATCCCCAAATATATTGAGGGAAGGCAACGAAGAGGATTTGAAAGCAAGGCAGAATTGCAGGAAACAGATTTCAGGAGGTACATTCGAATCGCCTTTAAAGCACATGAAAAGCGGCAAAACGTCGACAATGTTGCCCTTGGCCAAAAAGGGCGTATGCGTCTTTTCCTGAATATATTCAGGAAAAGACGCATACGCCCTTTTTGGCCAACCAAGCAACCTGGAAAGGCAAATCAGCGCTACAAAGATGTCTCGTTTCCCATCGGTCAAAATGGTCATGCTGAAAAAAGTGTCAAAACCAGAAATGCAGGACAGGCCATGGAGAAATGGGAGCCTTGCTACGCTGATGGGCGGGATGTAAATTGCCAACAGCCACTCTGGAGAAGTGTACGGTGTGTCCTGAAATATCTAAAAAACACAGCTTAGAGAGAATAGGGCCCTTCCATTCATGGGCGTATAAATTGGGAAAACTAAAAAGCAGCAAGACAGAGGCACCCCGAAGATTAGGGCTGCTCTGTTGACAACAACCTCCACTTTATTACACCTTAAATATCCCAGGAAAGAGAAAAATGGATAAAGAAGTGGTGGTCCGTATGTACAATGGAATATCACTCAGCCATGAAATCAATGTTATAATGCTAGTAGCAGCATGATGAATGGATTTAGGTACGACGATTCTAAGTGAAATAAGTCACACAGAAAAAGACACTTATCACAATCTAACACTTATAGAGGGAATGTTAAAATCCCTACACTTGAACTGAATTACAAAACAGAACAGAGTCACACATGTAGAAAACACACTATGGCTGCTGAACGGGAAAGGTGAGGTGGGGTGATGCATAAAACAAGGGTTTCAAATTAGCTCAGATACCGTTCCATAAACCCAATATGTAATAGGCTAGACCTACTCCTTGCTCAGTGAACTGGACTCAACACCCCCTATTCACCGCACAAGAATATATCTGATTCTTAAGAATCTTAAAACCTATGGATTGATATCTCTCTGAAAGTGAGTCAAGTGGGTATAAAGCGACATAAACACAGCAGTGAAAAGCAGCTAAACCCCATTATAAAAATAAATTACTTTTAAAAACCCATGAAACAAAGACAGTGAAAGAGAAATTCTTACAAAATTCGTTCAGGGGCTGTGATGCAACCTGAATTGATCATATGTAGACACACAGCTGGATGAGACATAAGGGTGGACACTCTTGGGGCTGAGAGGTTTGTTGAGGTTCGGTGAGCAAACACAGACCCTTTAAAGTAATACTGCGTGGTACCCATCCCATGGGTCCCAAATCTCCAGGTTCAAGGGCATCTTCCTACATCGAAAACATGCATGAGAAACCCAGAAGTTGGTACACCGTGGGACCGGGAAAGGTTTCTAAAACGCACCTCATTTCTCATGTCCTTGGGCTCGGGGTGGCCATTACAGCCGCTTTACTAGCAATCTCCCTCCTTGGAGAATCAGCAGCACCTTTAACCTCCTGTTCCGTACACGTTGCAATTTGTCCTGAGGATGAACAGAAGGAGGGGGAACCAATGAGAGACTAGCTCTAGGTGTTGGGAAAGGCACAGGCCACTCTAGTTTCCCATCAGGAGGAAGAATTAACCACAGGCTCAGCCTGCCCCCCCGGAACCAGAATAGGGCCTGAAGCAGTCCTGCGCTTTTGCGGCCAGCTCCCAAAAAAGCGAGTGGAAAAACGGAGCTCAGGGGCACTGCAATTCACAAACCTGCAGAGTTATAAATGATAACTCTCATCCCCAAATATATTGAGGGAAGGCAACGAAGAGGATTTGAAAGCAAGGCAGAATTGCAGGAAACAGATTTCAGGAGGTACATTCGAATCGCCTTTAAAGCACATGAAAAGCGGCAAAACGTCGACAATGTTGCCCTTGGCCAAAAAGGGCGTATGCGTTTTTTCCTGAATATATTCAGGAAAAAACGCATACGCCCTTTTTGGCCAACCAAGCAACCTGGAAAGGCAAATCAGCGCTACATAGATGTCTCGTTTCCCATCGGTCAAAATGGTCATGCTGAAAAAAGTGTCAAAACCAGAAATGCAGGACAGGCCATGGAGAAATGGGAGCCTTGCTACGCTGATGGGCGGGATGTAAATTGCCAACAGCCACTCTGGAGAAGTGTACGGTGTGTCCTGAAATATCTAAAAAACACAGCTTAGAGAGAATAGGGCCCTTCCATTCATGGGCGTATAAATTGGGAAAACTAAAAAGCAGCAAGACAGAGGCACCCCGAAGATTAGGGCTGCTCTGTTGACAACAACCTCCACTTTATTACACCTTAAATATCCCAGGAAAGAGAAAAATGGATAAAGAAGTGGTGGTCCGTATGTACAATGGAATATCACTCAGCCATGAAATCAATGTTATAATGCTAGTAGCAGCATGATGAATGGATTTAGGTACGACGATTCTAAGTGAAATAAGTCACACAGAAAAAGACACTTATCACAATCTAACACTTATAGAGGGAATGTTAAAATCCCTACACTTGAACTGAATTACAAAACAGAACAGAGTCACACATGTAGAAAACACACTATGGCTGCTGAACGGGAAAGGTGAGGTGGGGTGATGCATAAAACAAGGGTTTCAAATTAGCTCAGATACCGTTCCATAAACCCAACATGTAATAGACAAGGCCTACTCCTTGCTCAGTGAACTGGACTCAACACCCCTTATTCACTGCATAAGAATATATCTGACTAGTAAGAATCTTAAACCCTATGGATTGATATCTCTCTGTAAGTGAGTCAAGTGGGTGTAAAGCGGCATAAACACAGCAGTGAAAAGCAGCTAAACCCGATTATAAAAATAAATTACTTTTAAAAACCCATGAAACAAAGACAGTGAAAGAGAAATTCTTACAAAATTCGTTCAGGGGCTGTGATGCAACCTGAATTGACCATATGTAGACACACAGCTGGATGAGACATAAGGGTGGACACTCTTGGGGCTGAGAGGTTTGGTGAGGTTGGGTGAGCAAACACAGACCCTTTAAAGTAATACTGCGTGGTACCCATCCCATGGGTCCCAAATCTCCAGGTTCAAGGGCATCTTCCTACATCGAAAACATGCATGAGAAACCCAGAAGTTGGTACACCGTGGGACCGGGAAAGGTTTCTAAAACGCACCTCATTTCTCATCTCCTTGTGCTCGGGGTGGCCATTACAGCCGCTTTACTAGCAATCTCCCTCCTTGGAGAATCAACAGCAACTTTAACCTCCTGTTCCGTATAGGTTGCAATTTGTCCTGAGGATGAACAGAAGGAGGGGGAACCAATGAGAGACTAGCTCTAGGTGTTGGGACAGGCACAGGTCACTCTATTTTCCCATCAGGAGGAAGAATTAACCACAGGCTCAGCCTGCCCCCCCGGAACCAGAATAGGGCCTGAAGCAATCCTGCGCTTTTGCGGCCAGCTCCCAAAAAAGCGAGTGGAAAAACGGAGCTCAGGGGCACTGCAATTCACAAACCTGCAGAGGTATAAATGATAACTCTCATCCCCAAATATATTGAGGGAAGGCAACGAAGAGGATTTGAAAGCAAGGCAGAATTGCAGGAAACAGATTTCAGGAGGTACATTCGAATCGCCTTTAAAGCACATGAAAAGCGGCAAAACGTCGACAATGTTGCCCTTGGCCAAAAAGGGCGTATGCGTTTTTTCCTGAATATATTCAGGAAAAAACGCATACGCCCTTTTTGGCCAACCAAGCCACCTGGAAAGGCAAATCAGCGCTACAAAGAAGTCTCGTTTCCCATCGGTCAAAATGGTCATGCTGAAAAAAGTGTCAAAACCAGAAATGCAGGACAGGCCATGGAGAAATGGGAGCCTTGCTACGCTGATGGGCGGGATGTAAATTGCCAACAGCCACTCTGGAGAAGTGTACGGTGTGTCCTGAAATATCTAAAAAACACAGCTTAGAGAGAATAGGGCACTTCCATTTATGGGCGTATAAATTGGGAAAACTAAAAAGCAGCAAGACAGAGGCACCCCGAAGATTAGGGCTGCTCTGTTGACAACAACCTCCACTTTATTACACCTTAAATATCCCAGGAAAGAGAAAAATGGATAAAGACGTGGTGGTCCGTATGTACAATGGAATATCACTCAGCCATGAAATCAATGTTATAATGCTAGTAGCAGCATGATGAATGGATTTAGGTACGACGATTCTAAGTGAAATAAGTCACACAGAAAAAGACACTTATCACAATCTAACACTTATAGAGGGAATGTTAAAATCCCTACACTTGAACTGAATTACAAAACAGAACAGAGTCACACATGTAGAAAACCCACTATGGCTGCTGAACGGGAAAGGTGAGGTGGGGTGATGCATAAAACAAGGGTTTCAAATTAGCTCAGATACCGTTCCATAAACCCAACATGTAATAGACAAGGCCTACTCCTTGCTCAGTGAACTGGACTCAACACCCCTTATTCACTGCATAAGAATATATCTGACTAGTAAGAATCTTAAAACCTATGGATTGATATCTCTCTGTAAGTGAGTCAAGTGGGTGTAAAGCGGCATAAACACAGCAGTGAAAAGCAGCTAAACCCCATTATAAAAATAAATTACTTTTAAAAACCCATGAAACAAAGACAGTGAAAGAGAAATTCTTACAAAATTCGTTCAGGGGCTGTGATGCAACCTGAATTGACCATATGTAGACACACAGCTGGATGAGACATAAGGGTGGACACTCTTGGGGCTGAGAGGTTTGGTGAGGTTGGGTGAGCAAACACAGACCCTTTAAAGTAATACTGCGTGGTACCCATCCCATGGGTCCCAAATCTCCAGGTTCAAGGGCATCTTCCTACATCGAAAACATGCATGAGAAACCCAGAAGTTGGTACACCGTGGGACCGGGAAAGGTTTCTAAAACGCTCCTCATTTCTCATCTCCTTGTGCTCGGGGTGGCCATTACAGCCGCTTTACTAGCAATCTCCCTCCTTGGAGAATCAGCAGCACCTTTAACCTCCTGTTCCGTACAGGTTGCAATTTGTCCTGAGGATGAACAGAAGGAGGGGGAACCAATGAGAGACTAGCTCTAGGTGTTGGGACAGGCACAGGTCACTCTATTTTCCCATCAGGAGGAAGAATTAACCACAGGCTCAGCCTGGCCCCCCGGAACCAGAATAGGGCCTGAAGCAATCCTGCGCTTTTGCGGCCAGCTCCCAAAAAAGCGAGTGGAAAAACGGAGCTCAGGGGCACTGCAATTCACAAACCTGCAGAGGTATAAATGATAACTCTCATCCCCAAATATATTGAGGGAAGGCAACGAAGAGGATTTGAAAGCAAGGCAGAATTGCAGGAAACAGATTTCAGGAGGTACATTCGAATCGCCTTTAAAGCACATGAAAAGCGGCAAAACGTCGACAATGTTGCCCTTGGCCAAAAAGGGCGTATGCGTTTTTTCCTGAATATATTCAGGAAAAAACGCATACGCCCTTTTTGGCCAACCAAGCAACCTGGAAAGGCAAATCAGCGCTACAAAGATGTCTCGTTTCCCATCGGTCAAAATGGTCATGCTGAAAAAAGTGTCAAAACCAGAAATGCAGGACAGGCCATGGAGAAATGGGAGCCTTGCTACGCTGATGGGCGGGATGTAAATTGCCAACAGCCACTCTGGAGACGTGTACGGTGTGTCCTGAAATATCTAAAAAACACAGCTTAGAGAGAATAGGGCACTTCCATTCATGGGCGTATAAATTGGGAAAACTAAAAAGCAGCAAGACAGAGGCACCCCGAAGATTAGGGCTGCTCTGTTGACAACAACCTCCACTTTATTACACCTTAAATATCCCAGGAAAGAGAAAAATGGATAAAGAAGTGGTGGTCCGTATGTACAATGGAATATCACTCAGCCATGAAATCAATGTTATAATGCTAGTAGCAGCATGATGAATGGATTTAGGTACGACGATTCTAAGTGAAATAAGTCACACAGAAAAAGGCACTTATCACAATCTAACACTTATAGAGGGAATGTTAAAATCCCTACACTTGAACTGAATTACAAAACAGAACAGAGTCACACATGTAGAAAACACACTATGGCTGCTGAACGGGAAAGGTGAGGTGGGGTGATGCATAAAACAAGGGTTTCAAATTAGCTCAGATACCGTTCCATAAACCCAACATGTAATAGACAAGGCCTACTCCTTGCTCAGTGAACTGGACTCAACACCCCTTATTCACTGCATAAGAATATATCTGACTAGTAAGAATCTTAAAACCTATGGATTGATATCTCTCTGTAAGTGAGTCAAGTGGGTGTAAAGCGGCATAAACACAGCAGTGAAAAGCAGCTAAACCCCATTATAAAAATAAATTACTTTTAAAAACCCATGAAACAAAGACAGCAAAAGAGAAATTCTTACAAAATTCGTTCAGGGGCTGTGATGCAACCTGAATTGACCATATGTAGACACACAGCTGGATGAGACATAAGGGTGGACACTCTTGGGGCTGAGAGGTTTGGTGAGGTTGGGTGAGCAAACACAGACCCTTTAAAGTAATACTGCGTGGTACCCATCCCATGGGTCCCAAATCTCCAGGTTCAAGGGCATCTTCCTACATCGAAAACATGCATGAGAAACCCAGAAGTTGGTACACCGTGGGACCGGGAAAGGTTTCTAAAACGCACCTCATTTCTCATCTCCTTGTGCTCGGGGTGGCCATTACAGCCGCTTTACTAGCAATCTCCCTCCTTGGAGAATCAGCAGCACCTTTAACCTCCTGTTCCGTACAGGTTGCAATTTGTCCTGAGGATGAACAGAAGGAGGGGGAACCAATGAGAGACTAGCTCTAGGTGTTGGGACAGGCACAGGTCACTCTATTTTCCCATCAGGAGGAAGAATTAACCACAGGCTCAGCCTGCCCCCCCGGAACCAGAATAGGGCCTGAAGCAGTCCTGCGCTTTTGCGGCCAGATCCCAAAAAAGCGAGTGGAAAAACGGAGCTCAGGAGCACTGCAATTCACAAACCTGCAGAGGTATAAATGATAACTCTCATCCCCAAATATATTGAGGGAAGGCAACGACGAGGATTTGAAAGCAAGGCAGAATTGCAGGAAACAGATTTCAGGAGGTACATTCGAATCGCCTTTAAAGCACATGAAAAGCGGCAAAACGTCGACAATGTTGCCCTTGGCCAAAAAGGGCGTATGCGTTTTTTCCTGAATATATTCAGGAAAAAACGCATACGCCCTTTTTGGCCAACCAAGCAACCTGGAAAGGCAAATCAGCGCTACAAAGAAGTCTCGTTTCCCATCGGTCAAAATGGTCATGCTGAAAAAAGTGTCAAAACCAGAAATGCAGGACAGGCCATGGAGAAATGGGAGCCTTGCTACGCTGATGGGCGGGATGTAAATTGCCAACAGCCACTCTGGAGAAGTGTACGGTGTGTCCTGAAATATCTAAAAAACACAGCTTAGAGAGAATAGGGCCCTTCCATTCATGGGCGTATAAATTGGGAAAACTAAAAAGCAGCAAGACAGAGGCACCCCGAAGATTAGGGCTGCTCTGTTGACAACAACCTCCACTTTATTACACCTTAAATATCCCAGGAAAGAGAAAAATGGATAAAGAAGTGGTGGTCCGTATGTACAATGGAATATCACTCAGCCATGAAATCAATGTTATAATGCTAGTAGCAGCATGATGAATGGATTTAGGTACGACGATTCTAAGTGAAATAAGTCACACAGAAAAAGACACTTATCATAATCTAACACTTATAGAGGGAATGTTAAAATCCCTACACTTGAACTGAATTACAAAACAGAACAGAGTCACACATTTAGAAAACACACTATGGCTGCTGAACGGGAAAGGTGAGGTGGGGTGATGCATAAAACAAGGGTTTCAAATTAGCTCAGATACCGTTCAATAAACCCAACATGTAATAGACAAGACCTACTCCTTGCTCAGTGAACTGGACCCAACACCCCCTATTCACCGCACAAGAATATATCTGACTAGTAAGAATCTTAAAACCTATGGATTGATATCTCTCTGTAAGTGAGTCAAGTGGGTGTAAAGCGGCATAAACACAGCAGTGAAAAGCAGCTAAACCCCATTATAAAAATAAATTACTTTTAAAAACCCATGAAACAAAGACAGTGAAAGAGAAATTCTTACAAAATTCGTTCAGGGGCTGTGATGCAACCTTAATTGACCATATGTAGACACACAGCTGGATGAGACATAAGGGTGGACACTCTTGGGGCTGAGAGGTTTGTTGAGGTTCGGTGAGCAAACACAGACCCTTTAAAGTAATACTGCGTGGTACCCATCCCATGGGTCCCAAATCTCCAGGTTCAAGGGCCTCTTCCTACATCGAAAACATGCATGAGAAACCCAGAAGTTGGTACACCGTGTGACCGGGAAAGGTTTCTAAAACGCACCTCATTTCTCATCTCCTTGTGCTCGGGGTGGCCATTACAGCCGCTTTACTAGCAATCTCCCTCCTTGGAGAATCAGCAGCACCTTTAACCTCCTGTTCCGTACAGGTTGCAATTTGTCCTGAGGATGAACAGAAGGAGGGGGAACCAATGAGAGACTAGCTCTAGGTGTTGGGAAAGGCACAGGTCACTCTAGTTTCCCATCAGGAGGAAGAATTAACCACAGGCTCAGCCTGCCCCCCCGGAACCAGAATAGGGCCTGAAGCAATCCTGCGCTTTTGCGGCCAGCTCCCAAAAAAGCGAGTGGAAAAACGGAGCTCAGGGGCACTGAAATTCACAAACCTGCAGAGTTATAAATGATAACTCTTAACCCTAAATATATTGAGGGAAGGCAACGAAGAGGATTTGAAAGCAAGGCAGAATTGCAGGAAACAGATTTCAGGAGGTACATTCGAATCGCCTTTAAAGCACATGAAAAGCGGCAAAACGTCGACAATGTTGCCCTTGGCCAAAAAGGGCGTATGCGTTTTTTCCTGAATATATTCAGGAAAAAACGCATACGCCCTTTTTGGCCAACCAAGCAACCTGGAAAGGCAAATCAGCGCTACAAAGAAGTCTCGTTTCCCATCGGTCAAAATGGTCATGCTGAAAAAAGTGTCAAAACCAGAAATGCAGGACAGGCCATGGAGAAATGGGAGCCTTGCTACGCTGATGGGCGGGATGTAAATTGCCAACAGCCACTCTGGAGACGTGTACGGTGTGTCCTGAAATATCTAAAAAACACAGCTTAGAGAGAATAGGGCACTTCCATTCATGGGCGTATAAATTGGGAAAACTAAAAAGCAGCAAGACAGAGGCACCCCGAAGATTAGGGCTGCTCTGTTGACAACAACCTCCACTTTATTACACCTTAAATATCCCAGGAAAGAGAAAAATGGATAAAGAAGTGGTGGTCCGTATGTACAATGGAATATCACTCAGCCATGAAATCAATGTTATAATGCTAGTAGCAGCATGATGAATGGATTTAGGTACGACGATTCTAAGTGAAATAAGTCACACAGAAAAAGGCACTTATCACAATCTAACACTTATAGAGGGAATGTTAAAATCCCTACACTTGAACTGAATTACAAAACAGAACAGAGTCACACATGTAGAAAACACACTATGGCTGCTGAACGGGAAAGGTGAGGTGGGGTGATGCATAAAACAAGGGTTTCAAATTAGCTCAGATACCGTTCCATAAACCCAACATGTAATAGACAAGGCCTACTCCTTGCTCAGTGAACTGGACTCAACACCCCTTATTCACTGCATAAGAATATATCTGACTAGTAAGAATCTTAAAACCTATGGATTGATATCTCTCTGTAAGTGAGTCAAGTGGGTGTAAAGCGGCATAAACACAGCAGTGAAAAGCAGCTAAACCCCATTATAAAAATAAATTACTTTTAAAAACCCATGAAACAAAGACAGCAAAAGAGAAATTCTTACAAAATTCGTTCAGGGGCTGTGATGCAACCTGAATTGACCATATGTAGACACACAGCTGGATGAGACATAAGGGTGGACACTCTTGGGGCTGAGAGGTTTGGTGAGGTTGGGTGAGCAAACACAGACCCTTTAAAGTAATACTGCGTGGTACCCATCCCATGGGTCCCAAATCTCCAGGTTCAAGGGCATCTTCCTACATCGAAAACATGCATGAGAAACCCAGAAGTTGGTACACCGTGGGACCGGGAAAGGTTTCTAAAACGCACCTCATTTCTCATCTCCTTGTGCTCGGGGTGGCCATTACAGCCGCTTTACTAGCAATCTCCCTCCTTGGAGAATCAGCAGCACCTTTAACCTCCTGTTCCGTACAGGTTGCAATTTGTCCTGAGGATGAACAGAAGGAGGGGGAACCAATGAGAGACTAGCTCTAGGTGTTGGGACAGGCACAGGTCACTCTATTTTCCCATCAGGAGGAAGAATTAACCACAGGCTCAGCCTGCCCCCCCGGAACCAGAATAGGGCCTGAAGCAGTCCTGCGCTTTTGCGGCCAGATCCCAAAAAAGCGAGTGGAAAAACGGAGCTCAGGAGCACTGCAATTCACAAACCTGCAGAGGTATAAATGATAACTCTCATCCCCAAATATATTGAGGGAAGGCAACGACGAGGATTTGAAAGCAAGGCAGAATTGCAGGAAACAGATTTCAGGAGGTACATTCGAATCGCCTTTAAAGCACATGAAAAGCGGCAAAACGTCGACAATGTTGCCCTTGGCCAAAAAGGGCGTATGCGTTTTTTCCTGAATATATTCAGGAAAAAACGCATACGCCCTTTTTGGCCAACCAAGCAACCTGGAAAGGCAAATCAGCGCTACAAAGAAGTCTCGTTTCCCATCGGTCAAAATGGTCATGCTGAAAAAAGTGTCAAAACCAGAAATGCAGGACAGGCCATGGAGAAATGGGAGCCTTGCTACGCTGATGGGCGGGATGTAAATTGCCAACAGCCACTCTGGAGAAGTGTACGGTGTGTCCTGAAATATCTAAAAAACACAGCTTAGAGAGAATAGGGCCCTTCCATTCATGGGCGTATAAATTGGGAAAACTAAAAAGCAGCAAGACAGAGGCACCCCGAAGATTAGGGCTGCTCTGTTGACAACAACCTCCACTTTATTACACCTTAAATATCCCAGGAAAGAGAAAAATGGATAAAGAAGTGGTGGTCCGTATGTACAATGGAATATCACTCAGCCATGAAATCAATGTTATAATGCTAGTAGCAGCATGATGAATGGATTTAGGTACGACGATTCTAAGTGAAATAAGTCACACAGAAAAAGACACTTATCATAATCTAACACTTATAGAGGGAATGTTAAAATCCCTACACTTGAACTGAATTACAAAACAGAACAGAGTCACACATTTAGAAAACACACTATGGCTGCTGAACGGGAAAGGTGAGGTGGGGTGATGCATAAAACAAGGGTTTCAAATTAGCTCAGATACCGTTCAATAAACCCAACATGTAATAGACAAGACCTACTCCTTGCTCAGTGAACTGGACCCAACACCCCCTATTCACCGCACAAGAATATATCTGACTAGTAAGAATCTTAAAACCTATGGATTGATATCTCTCTGTAAGTGAGTCAAGTGGGTGTAAAGCGGCATAAACACAGCAGTGAAAAGCAGCTAAACCCCATTATAAAAATAAATTACTTTTAAAAACCCATGAAACAAAGACAGTGAAAGAGAAATTCTTACAAAATTCGTTCAGGGGCTGTGATGCAACCTTAATTGACCATATGTAGACACACAGCTGGATGAGACATAAGGGTGGACACTCTTGGGGCTGAGAGGTTTGTTGAGGTTCGGTGAGCAAACACAGACCCTTTAAAGTAATACTGCGTGGTACCCATCCCATGGGTCCCAAATCTCCAGGTTCAAGGGCCTCTTCCTACATCGAAAACATGCATGAGAAACCCAGAAGTTGGTACACCGTGTGACCGGGAAAGGTTTCTAAAACGCACCTCATTTCTCATCTCCTTGTGCTCGGGGTGGCCATTACAGCCGCTTTACTAGCAATCTCCCTCCTTGGAGAATCAGCAGCACCTTTAACCTCCTGTTCCGTACAGGTTGCAATTTGTCCTGAGGATGAACAGAAGGAGGGGGAACCAATGAGAGACTAGCTCTAGGTGTTGGGAAAGGCACAGGTCACTCTAGTTTCCCATCAGGAGGAAGAATTAACCACAGGCTCAGCCTGCCCCCCCGGAACCAGAATAGGGCCTGAAGCAATCCTGCGCTTTTGCGGCCAGCTCCCAAAAAAGCGAGTGGAAAAACGGAGCTCAGGGGCACTGAAATTCACAAACCTGCAGAGTTATAAATGATAACTCTTAACCCTAAATATATTGAGGGAAGGCAACGAAGAGGATTTGAAAGCAAGGCAGAATTGCAGGAAACAGATTTCAGGAGGTACATTCGAATCGCCTTTAAAGCACATGAAAAGCGGCAAAACGTCGACAATGTTGCCCTTGGCCAAAAAGGGCGTATGCGTTTTTTCCTGAATATATTCAGGAAAAAACGCATACGCCCTTTTTGGCCAACCAAGCAACCTGGAAAGGCAAATCAGCGCTACAAAGAAGTCTCGTTTCCCATCGGTCAAAATGGTCATGCTGAAAAAAGTGTCAAAACCAGAAATGCAGGACAGGCCATGGAGAAATGGGAGCCTTGCTACGCTGATGGGCGGGATGTAAATTGCCAACAGCCACTCTGGAGAAGTGTACGGTGTGTCCTGAAATATCTAAAAAACACAGCTTAGAGAGAATAGGGCCCTTCCATTCATGGGCGTATAAATTGGGAAAACTAAAAAGCAGCAAGACAGAGGCACCCCGAAGATTAGGGCTGCTCTGTTGACAACAACCTCCACTTTATTACACCTTAAATATCCCAGGAAAGAGAAAAATGGATAAAGAAGTTGTGGTCCGTATGTACAATGGAATATCACTCAGCCATGAAATCAATGTTATAATGCTAGTAGCAGCATGATGAATGGATTTAGGTACGACGATTCTAAGTGAAATAAGTCACACAGAAAAAGACACTTATCATAATCTAACACTTATAGAGGGAATGTTAAAATCCCTACACTTGAACTGAATTACAAAACAGAACAGAGTCACACATTTAGAAAACACACTATGGCTGCTGAACGGGAAAGGTGAGGTGGGGTGATGCATAAAACAAGGGTTTCAAATTAGCTCAGATACCGTTCCATAAACCCAACATGTAATAGACAAGGCCTACTCCTTGCTCAGTGAACTGGACTCAACACCCCTTATTCACTGCATAAGAATATATCTGACTAGTAAGAATCTTAAACCCTATGGATTGATATCTCTCTGTAAGTGAGTCAAGTGGGTGTAAAGCGGCATAAACACAGCAGTGAAAAGCAGCTAAACCCGATTATAAAAATAAATTACTTTTAAAAACCCATGAAACAAAGACAGTGAAAGAGAAATTCTTACAAAATTCGTTCAGGGGCTGTGATGCAACCTGAATTGACCATATGTAGACACACAGCTGGATGAGACATAAGGGTGGACACTCTTGGGGCTGAGAGGTTTGGTGAGGTTGGGTGAGCAAACACAGACCCTTTAAAGTAATACTGCGTGGTACCCATCCCATGGGTCCCAAATCTCCAGGTTCAAGGGCATCTTCCTACATCGAAAACATGCATGAGAAACCCAGAAGTTGGTACACCGTGGGACCGGGAAAGGTTTCTAAAACGCACCTCATTTCTCATCTCCTTGTGCTCGGGGTGGCCATTACAGCCGCTTTACTAGCAATCTCCCTCCTTGGAGAATCAGCAGCAACTTTAACCTCCTGTTCCGTATAGGTTGCAATTTGTCCTGAGGATGAACAGAAGGAGGGGGAACCAATGAGAGACTAGCTCTAGGTGTTGGGACAGGCACAGGTCACTCTATTTTCCCATCAGGAGGAAGAATTAACCACAGGCTCAGCCTGCCCCCCCGGAACCAGAATAGGGCCTGAAGCAATCCTGAGCTTTTGCGGCCAGCTCCCAAAAAAGCGAGTGGAAAAACGGAGCTCAGGGGCACTGCAATTCACAAACCTGCAGAGGTATAAATGATAACTCTCATCCCCAAATATATTGAGGGAAGGCAACGAAGAGGATTTGAAAGCAAGGCAGAATTGCAGGAAACAGATTTCAGGAGGTACATTCGAATCGCCTTTAAAGCACATGAAAAGCGGCAAAACGTCGACAATGTTGCCCTTGGCCAAAAAGGGCGTATGCGTTTTTTCCTGAATATATTCAGGAAAAAACGCATACGCCCTTTTTGGCCAACCAAGCAACCTGGAAAGGCAAATCAGCGCTACAAAGAAGTCTCGTTTCCCATCGGTCAAAATGGTCATGCTGAAAAAAGTGTCAAAACCAGAAATGCAGGACAGGCCATGGAGAAATGGGAGCCTTGCTACGCTGATGGGCGGGATGTAAATTGCCAACAGCCACTCTGGAGAAGTGTACGGTGTGTCCTGAAATATCTAAAAAACACAGCTTAGAGAGAATAGGGCACTTCCATTTATGGGCGTATAAATTGGGAAAACTAAAAAGCAGCAAGACAGAGGCACCCCGAAGATTAGGGCTGCTCTGTTGACAACAACCTCCACTTTATTACACCTTAAATATCCCAGGAAAGAGAAAAATGGATAAAGAAGTGGTGGTCCGTATGTACAATGGAATATCACTCAGCCATGAAATCAATGTTATAATGCTAGTAGCAGCATGATGAATGGATTTAGGTACGACGATTCTAAGTGAAATAAGTCACACAGAAAAAGACACTTATCACAATCTAACACTTATAGAGGGAATGTTAAAATCCCTACACTTGAACTGAATTACAAAACAGAACAGAGTCACACATTTAGAAAACACACTATGGCTGCTGAACGGGAAAGGTGAGGTGGGGTGATGCATAAAACAAGGGTTTCAAATTAGCTCAGATACCGTTCCATAAACCCAACATGTAATAGACAAGGCCTACTCCTTGCTCAGTGAACTGGACTCAACACCCCTTATTCACTGCATAAGAATATATCTGACTAGTAAGAATCTTAAAACCTATGGATTGATATCTCTCTGTAAGTGAGTCAAGTGGGTGTAAAGCGGCATAAACACAGCAGTGAAAAGCAGCTAAACCCCATTATAAAAATAAATTACTTTTAAAAACCCATGAAACAAAGACAGCGAAAGAGAAATTCTTACAAAATTCGTTCAGGGGCTGTGATGCAACCTGAATTGACCATATGTAGACACACAGCTGGATGAGACATAAGGGTGGACACTCTTGGGGCTGAGAGGTTTGGTGAGGTTGGGTGAGCAAACACAGACCCTTTAAAGTAATACTGCGTGGTACCCATCCCATGGGTCCCAAATCTCCAGGTTCAAGGGCATCTTCCTACATCGAAAACATGCATGAGAAACCCAGAAGTTGGTACACCGTGGGACCGGGAAAGGTTTCTAAAACGCACCTCATTTCTCATCTCCTTGTGCTCGGGGTGGCCATTACAGCCGCTTTACTAGCAATCTCCCTCCTTGGAGAATCAGCAGCACCTTTAACCTCCTGTTCCGTACAGGTTGCAATTTGTCCTGAGGATGAACAGAAGGAGGGGGAACCAATGAGAGACTAGCTCTAGGTGTTGGGACAGGCACAGGTCACTCTATTTTCCCATCAGGAGGAAGAATTAACCACAGGCTCAGCCTGCCCCCCCGGAACCAGAATAGGGCCTGAAGCAGTCCTGCGCTTTTGCGGCCAGATCCCAAAAAAGCGAGTGGAAAAACGGAGCTCAGGAGCACTGCAATTCACAAACCTGCAGAGGTATAAATGATAACTCTCATCCCCAAATATATTGAGGGAAGGCAACGAAGAGGATTTGAAAGCAAGGCAGAATTGCAGGAAACAGATTTCAGGAGGTACATTCGAATCGCCTTTAAAGCACATGAAAAGCGGCAAAACGTCGACAATGTTGCCCTTGGCCAAAAAGGGCGTATGCGTTTTTTCCTGAATATATTCAGGAAAAAACGCATACGCCCTTTTTGGCCAACCAAGCAACCTGGAAAGGCAAATCAGCGCTACAAAGAAGTCTCGTTTCCCATCGGTCAAAATGGTCATGCTGAAAAAAGTGTCAAAACCAGAAATGCAGGACAGGCCATGGAGAAATGGGAGCCTTGCTACGCTGATGGGCGGGATGTAAATTGCCAACAGCCACTCTGGAGAAGTGTACGGTGTGTCCTGAAATATCTAAAAAACACAGCTTAGAGAGAATAGGGCCCTTCCATTCATGGGCGTATAAATTGGGAAAACTAAAAAGCAGCAAGACAGAGGCACCCCGAAGATTAGGGCTGCTCTGTTGACAACAACCTCCACTTTATTACACCTTAAATATCCCAGGAAAGAGAAAAATGGATAAAGAAGTGGTGGTCCGTATGTACAATGGAATATCACTCAGCCATGAAATCAATGTTATAATGCTAGTAGCAGCATGATGAATGGATTTAGGTACGACGATTCTAAGTGAAATAAGTCACACAGAAAAAGACACTTATCATAATCTAACACTTATAGAGGGAATGTTAAAATCCCTACACTTGAACTGAATTACAAAACAGAACAGAGTCACACATTTAGAAAACACACTATGGCTGCTGAACGGGAAAGGTGAGGTGGGGTGATGCATAAAACAAGGGTTTCAAATTAGCTCAGATACCGTTCCATAAACCCAACATGTAATAGACAAGACCTACTCCTTGCTCAGTGAACTGGACCCAACACCCCCTATTCACCGCACAAGAATATATCTGACTAGTAAGAATCTTAAAACCTATGGATTGATATCTCTCTGTAAGTGAGTCAAGTGGGTGTAAAGCGGCATAAACACAGCAGTGAAAAGCAGCTAAACCCCATTATAAAAATAAATTACTTTTAAAAACCCATGAAACAAAGACAGTGAAAGAGAAATTCTTACAAAATTCGTTCAGGGGCTGTGATGCAACCTTAATTGACCATATGTAGACACACAGCTGGATGAGACATAAGGGTGGACACTCTTGGGGCTGAGAGGTTTGTTGAGGTTCGGTGAGCAAACACAGACCCTTTAAAGTAATACTGCGTGGTACCCATCCCATGGGTCCCAAATCTCCAGGTTCAAGGGCCTCTTCCTACATCGAAAACATGCATGAGAAACCCAGAAGTTGGTACACCGTGTGACCGGGAAAGGTTTCTAAAACGCACCTCATTTCTCATCTCCTTGTGCTCGGGGTGGCCATTACAGCCGCTTTACTAGCAATCTCCCTCCTTGGAGAATCAGCAGCACCTTTAACCTCCTGTTCCGTACAGGTTGCAATTTGTCCTGAGGATGAACAGAAGGAGGGGGAACCAATGAGAGACTAGCTCTAGGTGTTGGGAAAGGCACAGGTCACTCTAGTTTCCCATCAGGAGGAAGAATTAACCACAGGCTCAGCCTGCCCCCCCGGAACCAGAATAGGGCCTGAAGCAATCCTGCGCTTTTGCGGCCAGCTCCCAAAAAAGCGAGTGGAAAAACGGAGCTCAGGGGCACTGAAATTCACAAACCTGCAGAGTTATAAATGATAACTCTTAACCCCAAATATATTGAGGGAAGGCAACGAAGAGGATTTGAAAGCAAGGCAGAATTGCAGGAAACAGATTTCAGGAGGTACATTCGAATCGCCTTTAAAGCACATGAAAAGCGGCAAAACGTCGACAATATTGCCCTTGGCCAAAAAGGGCGTATGCGTTTTTTCCTGAATATATTCAGGAAAAAACGCATACGCCCTTTTTGGCCAACCAAGCAACCTGGAAAGGCAAATCAGCGCTACAAAGAAGTCTCGTTTCCCATCGGTCAAAATGGTCATGCTGAAAAAAGTGTCAAAACCAGAAATGCAGGACAGGCCATGGAGAAATGGGAGCCTTGCTACGCTGATGGGCGGGATGTAAATTGCCAACAGCCACTCTGGAGAAGTGTACGGTGTGTCCTGAAATATCTAAAAAACACAGCTTAGAGAGAATAGGGCCCTTCCATTCATGGGCGTATAAATTGGGAAAACTAAAAAGCAGCAAGACAGAGGCACCCCGAAGATTAGGGCTGCTCTGTTGACAACAACCTCCACTTTATTACACCTTAAATATCCCAGGAAAGAGAAAAATGGATAAAGAAGTTGTGGTCCGTATGTACAATGGAATATCACTCAGCCATGAAATCAATGTTATAATGCTAGTAGCAGCATGATGAATGGATTTAGGTACGACGATTCTAAGTGAAATAAGTCACACAGAAAAAGACACTTATCATAATCTAACACTTATAGAGGGAATGTTAAAATCCCTACACTTGAACTGAATTACAAAACAGAACAGAGTCACACATTTAGAAAACACACTATGGCTGCTGAACGGGAAAGGTGAGGTGGGGTGATGCATAAAACAAGGGTTTCAAATTAGCTCAGATACCGTTCCATAAACCCAACATGTAATAGACAAGGCCTACTCCTTGCTCAGTGAACTGGACTCAACACCCCTTATTCACTGCATAAGAATATATCTGACTAGTAAGAATCTTAAAACCTATGGATTGATATCTCTCTGTAAGTGAGTCAAGTGGGTGTAAAGCGGCATAAACACAGCAGTGAAAAGCAGCTAAACCCCATTATAAAAATAAATTACTTTTAAAAACCCATGAAACAAAGACAGCGAAAGAGAAATTCTTACAAAATTCGTTCAGGGGCTGTGATGCAACCTGAATTGACCATATGTAGACACACAGCTGGATGAGACATAAGGGTGGACACTCTTGGGGCTGAGAGGTTTGGTGAGGTTGGGTGAGCAAACACAGACCCTTTAAAGTAATACTGCGTGGTACCCATCCCATGGGTCCCAAATCTCCAGGTTCAAGGGCATCTTCCTACATCGAAAACATGCATGAGAAACCCAGAAGTTGGTACACCGTGGGACCGGGAAAGGTTTCTAAAACGCACCTCATTTCTCATCTCCTTGTGCTCGGGGTGGCCATTACAGCCGCTTTACTAGCAATCTCCCTCCTTGGAGAATCAGCAGCACCTTTAACCTCCTGTTCCGTACAGGTTGCAATTTGTCCTGAGGATGAACAGAAGGAGGGGGAACCAATGAGAGACTAGCTCTAGGTGTTGGGACAGGCACAGGTCACTCTATTTTCCCATCAGGAGGAAGAATTAACCACAGGCTCAGCCTGCCCCCCCGGAACCAGAATAGGGCCTGAAGCAGTCCTGCGCTTTTGCGGCCAGCTCCCAAAAAAGCGAGTGGAAAAACGGAGCTCAGGGGCACTGCAATTCACAAACCTGCAGAGGTATAAATGATAACTCTCATCCCCAAATATATTGAGGGAAGGCAACGAAGAGGATTTGAAAGCAAGGCAGAATTGCAGGAAACAGATTTCAGGAGGTACATTCGAATCGCCTTTAAAGCACATGAAAAGCGGCAAAACGTCGACAATGTTGCCCTTGGCCAAAAAGGGCGTATGCGTTTTTTCCTGAATATATTCAGGAAAAAACGCATACGCCCTTTTTGGCCAACCAAGCAACCTGGAAAGGCAAATCAGCGCTACAAAGAAGTCGCGTTTCCCATCGGTCAAAATGGTCATGCTGAAAAAAGTGTCAAAACCAGAAATGCAGGACAGGCCATGGAGAAATGGGAGCCTTGCTACGCTGATGGGCGGGATGTAAATTGCCAACAGCCACTCTGGAGAAGTGTACGGTGTGTCCTGAAATATCTAAAAAACACAGCTTAGAGAGAATAGGGCCCTTCCATTCATGGGCGTATAAATTGGGAAAACTAAAAAGCAGCAAGACAGAGGCACCCCGAAGATTAGGGCTGCTCTGTTGACAACAACCTCCACTTTATTACACCTTAAATATCCCAGGAAAGAGAAAAATGGATAAAGAAGTGGTGGTCCGTATGTACAATGGAATATCACTCAGCCATGAAATCAATGTTATAATGCTAGTAGCAGCATGATGAATGGATTTAGGTACGACGATTCTAAGTGAAATAAGTCACACAGAAAAAGACACTTATCACAATCTAACACTTATAGAGGGAATGTTAAAATCCCTACACTTGAACTGAATTACAAAACAGAACAGAGTCACACATGTAGAAAACACACTATGGCTGCTGAACGGGAAAGGTGAGGTGGGGTGATGCATAAAACAAGGGTTTCAAATTAGCTCAGATACCGTTCCATAAACCCAACATGTAATAGACAAGGCCTACTCCTTGCTCAGTGAACTGGACTCAACACCCCTTATTCACTGCAAAAGAATATATCTGACTAGTAAGAATCTTAAAACCTATGGATTGATATCTCTCTGTAAGTGAGTCAAGTGGGTGTAAAGCGGCATAAACACAGCAGTGAAAAGCAGCTAAACCCCATTATAAAAATAAATTACTTTTAAAAACCCATGAAACAAAGACAGCGAAAGAGAAATTCTTACAAAATTCGTTCAGGGGCTGTGATGCAACCTGAATTGACCATATGTAGACACACAGCTGGATGAGACATAAGGGTGGACACTCTTGGGGCTGAGAGGTTTGGTAAGGTTGGGTGAGCAAACACAGACCCTTTAAAGTAATACTGCGTGGTACCCATCCCATGGGTCCCAAATCTCCAGGTTCAAGGGCATCTTCCTACATCGAAAACATGCATGAGAAACCCAGAAGTTGGTACACCGTGGGACCGGGAAAGGTTTCTAAAACGCTCCTCATTTCTCATCTCCTTGTGCTCGGGGTGGCCATTACAGCCGCTTTACTAGCAATCTCCCTCCTTGGAGAATCAGCAGCACCTTTAACCTCCTGTTCCGTACAGGTTGCAATTTGTCCTGAGGATGAACAGAAGGAGGGGGAACCAATGAGAGACTAGCTCTAGGTGTTGGGACAGGCACAGGTCACTCTATTTTCCCATCAGGAGGAAGAATTAAGCACAGGCTCAGCCTGGCCCCCCGGAACCAGAATAGGGCCTGAAGCAATCCTGCGCTTTTGCGGCCAGCTCCCAAAAAAGCGAGTGGAAAAACGGAGCTCAGGGGCACTGAAATTCACAAACCTGCAGAGGTATAAATGATAACTCTCATCCCCAAATATATTGAGGGAAGGCAACGAAGAGGATTTGAAAGCAAGGCAGAATTGCAGGAAACAGATTTCAGGAGGTACATTCGAATCGCCTTTAAAGCACATGAAAAGCGGCAAAACGTCGACAATGTTGCCCTTGGCCAAAAAGGGCGTATGCGTCTTTTCCTGAATATATTCAGGAAAAAACGCATACGCCCTTTTTGGCCAACCAAGCAACCTGGAAAGGCAAATCAGCGCTACAAAGATGTCTCGTTTCCCATCGGTCAAAATGGTCATGCTGAAAAAAGTGTCAAAACCAGAAATGCAGGACAGGCCATGGAGAAATGGGAGCCTTGCTACGCTGATGGGCGGGATGTAAATTGCCAACAGCCACTCTGGAGAAGTGTACGGTGTGTCCTGAAATATCTAAAAAACACAGCTTAGAGAGAATAGGGCCCTTCCATTCATGGGCGTATAAATTGGGAAAACTAAAAAGCAGCAAGACAGAGGCACCCCGAAGATTAGGGCTGCTCTGTTGACAACAACCTCCACTTTATTACACCTTAAATATCCCAGGAAAGAGAAAAATGGATAAAGAAGTGGTGGTCCGTATGTACAATGGAATATCACTCAGCCATGAAATCAATGTTATAATGCTAGTAGCAGCATGATGAATGGATTTAGGTACGACGATTCTAAGTGAAATAAGTCACACAGAAAAAGACACTTATCATAATCTAACACTTATAGAGGGAATGTTAAAATCCCTACACTTGAACTGAATTACAAAACAGAACAGAGTCACACATTTAGAAAACACACTATGGCTGCTGAACGGGAAAGGTGAGGTGGGGTGATGCATAAAACAAGGGTTTCAAATTAGCTCAGATACCGTTCCATAAACCCAACATGTAATAGACAAGGCCTACTCCTTGCTCAGTGAACTGGACTCAACACCCCTTATTCACTGCATAAGAATATATCTGACTAGTAAGAATCTTAAAACCTATGGATTGATATCTCTCTGTAAGTGAGTCAAGTGGGTGTAAAGCGGCATAAACACAGCAGTGAAAAGCAGCTAAACCCCATTATAAAAATAAATTACTTTTAAAAACCCATGAAACAAAGACAGTGAAAGAGAAATTCTTACAAAATTCGTTCAGGGGCTGTGATGCAACCTGAATTGACCATATGTAGACACACAGCTGGATGAGACATAAGGGTGGACACTCTTGGGGCTGAGAGGTTTGGTGAGGTTGGGTGAGCAAACACAGACCCTTTAAAGTAATACTGCGTGGTACCCATCCCATGGGTCCCAAATCTCCAGGTTCAAGGGCATCTTCCTACATCGAAAACATGCATGAGAAACCCAGAAGTTGGTACACCGTGGGACCGGGAAAGGTTTCTAAAACGCACCTCATTTCTCATCTCCTTGTGCTCGGGGTGGCCATTACAGCCGCTTTACTAGCAATCTCCCTCCTTGGAGAATCAGCAGCACCTTTAACCTCCTGTTCCGTACAGGTTGCAATTTGTCCTGAGGATGAACAGAAGGAGGGGGAACCAATGAGAGACTAGCTCTAGGTGTTGGGACAGGCACAGGTCACTCTATTTTCCCATCAGGAGGAAGAATTAACCACAGGCTCAGCCTGCCCCCCCGGAACCAGAATAGGGCCTGAAGCAGTCCTGCGCTTTTGCGGCCAGCTCCCAAAAAAGCGAGTGGAAAAACGGAGCTCAGGGGCACTGCAATTCACAAACCTGCAGAGGTATAAATGATAACTCTCATCCCCAAATATATTGAGGGAAGGCAACGAAGAGGATTTGAAAGCAAGGCAGAATTGCAGGAAACAGATTTCAGGAGGTACATTCGAATCGCCTTTAAAGCACATGAAAAGCGGCAAAACGTCGACAATGTTGCCCTTGGCCAAAAAGGGCGTATGCGTTTTTTCCTGAATATATTCAGGAAAAAACGCATACGCCCTTTTTGGCCAACCAAGCAACCTGGAAAGGCAAATCAGCGCTACAAAGAAGTCGCGTTTCCCATTGGTCAAAATGGTCATGCTGAAAAAAGTGTCAAAACCAGAAATGCAGGACAGGCCATGGAGAAATGGGAGCCTTGCTACGCTGATGGGCGGGATGTAAATTGCCAATAGCCACTCTGGAGAAGTGTACGGTGTGTCCTGAAATATCTAAAAAACACAGCTTAGAGAGAATAGGGCACTTCCATTCATGGGCGTATAAATTGGGAAAACTAAAAAGCAGCAAGACAGAGGCACCCCGAAGATTAGGGCTGCTCTGTTGACAACAACCTCCACTTTATTACACCTTAAATATCCCAGGAAAGAGAAAAATGGATAAAGAAGTGGTGGTCCGTATGTACAATGGAATATCACTCAGCCATGAAATCAATGTTATAATGCTAGTAGCAGCATGATGAATGGATTTAGGTACGACGATTCTAAGTGAAATAAGTCACACAGAAAAAGACACTTATCACAATCTAACACTTATAGAGGGAATGTTAAAATCCCTACACTTGAACTGAATTACAAAACAGAACAGAGTCACACATGTAGAAAACACACTATGGCTGCTGAACGGGAAAGGTGAGGTGGGGTGATGCATAAAACAAGGGTTTCAAATTAGCTCAGATACCGTTCCATAAACCCAACATGTAATAGACAAGGCCTACTCCTTGCTCAGTGAACTGGACTCAACACCCCTTATTCACTGCATAAGAATATATCTGACTAGTAAGAATCTTAAAACCTATGGATTGATATCTCTCTGTAAGTGAGTCAAGTGGGTGTAAAGCGGCATAAACACAGCAGTGAAAAGCAGCTAAACCCCATTATAAAAATAAATTACTTTTAAAAACCCATGAAACAAAGACAGCGAAAGAGAAATTCTTACAAAATTCGTTCAGGGGCTG